>NC_079170.1:72860168-73010168 GCF_947568905.1 Ostrea edulis
TGTTGTATTTATGTACACGTATTTCTATTTGTTCTGACACTTCTATCAATGTTATCTTTCATAGAGTGGGAGGTATCTGAAGGTGCGTTGTTCTACCGACAAAGAATACCGTCGATGGAAGATGGCCTTGCAATCCCACACTACATACAATATCAAGGCCACATATGTTAAACCTGTATTATCGTGTATCCAGCATCCAAAGAAAGTAGGTTTTCTGTCAAGTTCCAACATCTCCCATGTTAGACCCCACATCTATAAAACGTCGAAAGACTATTTATTTCGACAAGCATTGATATCCCCTCTCCCTTGACTCTGGGGTATAAGTAATGTACCGACTTAACGAAACGTCATCTGAATTTGATTTTTTATTGTTATATTTATTTGTATAACTAGCAGTGGAAGCAATGATACAGAATGTGCACATTCCAGGGTGTTTTTCACAAGAAAAATCTTCAAAAATATCAACGATGTTAATTAACGTGAGAGTCTCATATTTAAGATATACTAATATATTGTGTAATTTAACACGACATAGACAGGTAGAGCGTTTTCTTTAACGTTCTAGATATTTTCAATCAAAATCATTTGATTCTTAAATATAGATTGATTAAGACCTTCCTATCATCGCATGCATAGGAGATCGTAGACTACTGGTCAGAAATTTGATTC
This sequence comes from Ostrea edulis, assembly GCF_947568905.1. Classification (NCBI taxonomy): domain Eukaryota; kingdom Metazoa; phylum Mollusca; class Bivalvia; order Ostreida; family Ostreidae; genus Ostrea; species Ostrea edulis. Next base: position 72,860,838 of record NC_079170.1, read on the forward strand.
GCTAGAATGTTAAAAATTGTCCATGTGGTACATGGTGTAGCAGACTTGCAAGATACGTTAATCTTTAATTTTGATTATTTTCGTAATATGTGTATGATTTCAGAAAGTGATTGTGATAGATATTGGCAGTGGATCTATTAGAGCTGGGATTCTGGGAAAAGAAGGTATACATATTGTCTGAATTTTCATGAAAAGGTAAAGATAACGAACAAAGGGTAAAGACAACGAACAGTGATTAATCTCATAACTCCAATAAGGAATACAAAATTAAGACCCGTCACATCCGCCGTGATTCCAATATCTTGATAAGGTAAACGGAATAATCCGTAGTCAAATCAGTGTGCAAAGAATGGCCTAACAATAGGTATGAAGCACGTCAGAGAGTAACTGACCCACTGTCAGGCTGTATTGCCAAACTAGATCGTTATAACGACCATACAATTTGCAAAATGTTGACTTTAGACGAAACTGTGAAACCTCTGTAACATCAACCTTTTTGTCAGTAGCCTGTCTCGATTTAAAAAACTGATCATACGTAGAACAAACTCTTGCATATCAAATTAGTTGAGATATATAAACATCATATGCGGGTGAAAATGGAATATGGGAAGTTGACGATGGAGAAGGGACATCTTTTTAATATCAATTTCAGACTTTTGCGTGGAATCAGAGTGGTATTTAACAAAGTGATTTTTGAAGGAATATTTCCTTTTTTCTATTTTTTGAAGAAGTAACTGTCTATGATGTCAAAACTTATAGTCTTTAATTCATCGTGAGGAATAATCGTGTAAAGTGTTGAAAAATAATATGTTTTGATGTTGTTGTTGTGATCGCAAATCTACTATATGTTCTTAAGAAGTTTTAAAAATCCACATTTGAATTGCATTCAATCCAACGTATATCAGAATTAATGAAGAATTATCAATTTGAAGTATACTTCATGAAAAGGTTAAAGTAACGAAAAGTGATCAATATCATTTTAGCCACATTGCCCACTTTATTCTTTCCTAACATTGTGCTCCGTGCTGAGGACGATCAAGCGGTTGTGGGATTCGAGGCCTTCCATCCGAAGTACAGAAATTTATTATTTAAATCTGCGATCACCATGACGAGAGTAAACAAGGTAAATTGTTTGATGCTTTATTACCTGATATCACTATTTAAATAGACTTCGTTTGATTATGTAGGAAATATCCCTAGTCCATATGGAAACAACATAAAAGCACACAAAGACGTTAACGTAATCAATTTATTTAAACAATTTTACTATCAAGGCATATGGATGGATGAAGATTAAATTAGAATTATGTCAATGATATTAGATAATATGACTCCTATAAGGAATACAAAATAACGAGTAGACCAAAGACGGACCCCTGGACATACCAGAGTTGGGTACTGGTGCTTCGTAGGAGTAAGCATGCCCTGTCAACTGGTCACACCCTCTGTAAGCCCTATCTCTTGATCAGGTAAACGGAATAATCCGTAGTCAAGTCAGTGTGCCAATAATTAGTCCATTAAAACGACCATAGAATTCGCGTAAAGCTAACTTTCAACGAGACTGCTGAAAGCACTATAACATCAGCTGTAGGCGGACTGGATTTAAAAACTGATCACACGCTGAACAAGCTCTTTTGCATCGAACCAGTTGAGAGAAATAAACACCATATGAAGGTGATAATGGAGCATTGCTACATGAATATGGAAAGTTGACAACGGGCAAACTGAAATAATCCTCTTTGTCATAAAGTTGAGTTCTTGGTTTGCCATTAATATCAATTTTGCAATAAAATATCTAAGTACGAAGCAAATGTGGAGGACTCTGTGGTGCCTTTTATCTCGATGCCATAGCATTAAAATATCAAGTGATTAGAAAGGTAAAGCTTAGTCAGGTTTATTTGAAAAATGCTTTGGAATGTCATAAAAATTCCTAGGTTTGTTATTATTTGACCCGAAATGCCGGACCTTGTCAAATTTGAGGATACCATTCACAAATAATGATCGATTATAATGGCAGCAAAATAAACCTTCCTTCCCATAGCAATATTCGCAGAGATTACATGTTTCTTCTCATGGTTTCACACAACATATCAACAAACGATCATCATATATTATCTACGCCAAGCCGTTGTTTACAAACAACTATTTTTCTCTATGTATTCCAAATGCCGATGCAGAATACGGGTCATTTCGAGGTCACAACATAAAATCAAATTTACCGTAGCTCATACTATATATAGAAATTGTGGACCTTTAATTTATAGCATCAAATAAAATCAATCAATGATCATTTGAAAAACATTTGTCAATCGTGAGGCACTTTTTCATTGTGACGTCATAAAGTGTGATAAGCACGGAAGAACATCAAGAGTTATCTCCCTGTTGTTGCTAACATTACCTTGATATATACTTGACTCCTTATTTCTAATAAAACATAGAGCACCTCATATAATGTTCTATTTTATTTCATCAATAAATAAAAATATCTGTCAGCCACATATGATTGGATTTGGATAATGTATTTATTGGATTACATAGGATGTATGCAGGTCGAATTAAGCTTATGCTGAGATTCACACTGGGTTGTATTCAGCACATGTTTGAAATTCAACTGGGGTAAATTTCTCCACATCCTTTATTAGACCTAAGTAACGAGCAATGTGCTGCTTTTTACATAAGACATTACATAGGTCTTTTTCTTACAGTGCAGCATAGACTTATACACGATAGGAGCTGTTTTCAGAAAAGTATTTTCAGACTTCAAAGTAGAACCAGCTGACTATTGGGTAAATACCAGTCTAGTACATCGTATCAGAAATAAGCAAAATAGGGTAAAGTGGAATTTGGAAAAATACAATTTGAGAATGAATAAAAAGACTTTGGCTATAAAACTAGTATTACTCTACTTAAACTTGGTGTTATAGTTGATGATAAGTACACCTCAGAATCTAGAGGATACAATCCGGGCTGGACTGATGAGAATACTGATGGGCAGGCACCATGTCCAGGGGGTGTGTATGGTGAGGCAGTCATTGCTAGCTCTATACTCGTACAATGCCACATCTGGTATCATCGTAGATATAGGGGAGAGGATGGAAATTCTCCCTATATATGATGGTGGGTAAATGTAACGACAATTGTTTTCCTAAATGTAATACATGAAGTCTCTCTCTCTCTCTAACACTCTCTCCGTTAGAAATTAAAAATTTAAGATCCCGCCTTTATTCAAAGAAATATTATCTTCTTGCTGCAGTTCCTTTGATAGAGGGTGGCACCAGCAAACAGTGTTATGGAGGTCAAAAGGTCATAGAATCTTTAAGCGCCTGTCTCCATGATTCCGTGTTATCTACACCCATTCATGACCTGATTCTCCGCTACATTATGGAACAGGTATATCGTCCACAAAAATCAAAAATAAAGTCGCTCGAGGGTCTTTGATGTTGTTATTGTTTACACGATCTGCTCTTTGGTATACAAATATCGACCTACAAGCAAATGACGGAAAACAAAATTCTCTTTCAGTCCTGTTACCTGGTCACAGACTACAAGGATGCTATGAGGAAATGCGAACAGGATCTAGAACACTACAAAACCACTGTGTACCTGAATAACTTTGATTTACCTGAGGGGGCGGCTCTGTAAGTACAAAATACCGTACCAGTATGTATATTACTGAGAGGGCGGCTCTGTAAGTACTAAATACCGTACCAGTATGTATATTACTGAGGGAGCGGCTCTGTAATTACTAAATACCATACCAGTATGTATATTACTGAGGGAGCGGCACTGTAAGTATCAAATACTGTACCAGTATGTATATTACTGAGGGGCGGCTCTGTAAGTACTAAATACCGTACCAGTAGGTATATTACTGAGGGAGCGGCTCTGTAAGTACTAAATACCGTACCAGTATGTATAGTATTGAGGGAGCGGCTCTATAAGTACTAAATACTGTACCAGTATGTATATTACTGAGGGGGCGGTTCTGTAAGTACTAAGTAACGTACCAGTATGTATATTACTGAACCCGATTCTGTAAGTACCAAATACCGTACCAGTATGTATTTTACGGAGGGGGGGGGGGCTCTATAAGTACTAAATACTGTACCAGTATGTATATTACTGAACCCGACTCTGTAAGTACTAAATACTGTACCAGTATGTATTTTACGGAGGGGGGGGGGGGCTCTATAAGTACTAAATACTGTACCAGTATGTATATTACTGAACCCGACTCTGTAAGTACTAAATACTGTACCAGTATGTATATTACTGAGGGGCGGCTCTGTAAGTACCAAATACCCTACCAGTATGTATATTACTGAATCCAGCTCTGTAAGTACCAAATACCGTACCAGTATGTATATTACTGAGGGGGCGGCTCTGTGAGTAGTAAATACCGTACCAGTATGTATATTACTGAGGGGGAGGCTCTGTAAGTACTAAATATTGTACCAGTATGTATATTACTGAGGGGGCGGCTCTGTGAGTAGTAAATACCGTACCAGTATGTATATTACTGAGAGGGTGACTCTATAAGTACTAAATACCGTACCAGTATGTATATTACTGAGGGAGTGGCTCTGTAAGTACTAAATACCGTACCAGTATGTATATTACTGAGGGGGCGGCTCTGTAAGTACCAAATACCGTACCAGTATGTATATTACTGAACCCAGCTCTGTAAAAACTAAATACTGTACCAGTATGTATATTACTGAGGGGGCGGCTCTATAAATACTAAATACCGTACCAGTATGTATATTACTGAGGGGGCGGCTCTGTAAGTACCAAATACCGTACCAGTATGTATATTACTGAACCCAGCTCTGTAAAAACTAAATACTGTACCAGTATGTATATTACTGAGGGGGCGGCTCTATAAATACTAAATACCGTACCAGTATGTATATTACTGAGGGGGCGGCTCTATAAATATTAAATACCGTACCAGTATGTATATTACTGAGGGGGCGACTCTATAAATATTAAATACCGTACCAGTATGTATATTACTGAGGGGGCGGCTCTGTAAGTACTAAATACCGTACCAGTATCTATTTCACGGAGGGACGGCTCTATAAATACTAAATACATGTACCGTACCAATATGTATATTACTGAGGAGCGGCTCTGTAAGTACTAAATACCATACCAGTATGTATATTACTGAACCCGACTCTGTAAGTACTAAGTACTGTACCAGTATGTATATTACTGAGGGGCGGCTCTATAAATACTAAATACCGTACCAGTATGTATATTACTGAGGGGGCTGCTCTGTAAGTACTAAATACTGTACCAGTATGTATATTTCTGAGGGGGCGGCTCTGTAAGTACTAAATGCCGTACCAGTATGTATATTTCTGAGGGGGCGGCTCTGTAAGTACTAAATGCCGTACCAGTATGTATATTTCTGAGGAGGCGGCTATGTGAGTACTAAATACCGTACCAGTATGTATATTACTGAAGGGGCAGCTCTGTGAGTACTAAATACCGTACCAGTATGTATATTACTGAGGGGGCGGCTCTGTAAGTACTAAATACCGTACCAGTATGTATATTTCTGAGGGGGCGGCTCTGTAAGTACTAAATACCGTACCAGTATGTATATTACATGTACTGAACCCAGCTTTGTCGCTACGTAAGTACCCTGTTTCACAGGTATTTTTGTGACGAGAAGATGTTGCGATTTAAACTCCAATTTTGAATTTTTTTCTTGAAAGTGTGAGGTTTTGTTTTAGTGTAAAATATCGCAGGTTATACGTTAGACATCTACTCAACATCATTTGACACCCTATTGTAAAAATCGGAAACATATATATGGATTTCGTAAAATGCTGTCACATTTGAAGTATTTGAAATGCGTACGATGGTTGAAGTAACCACGGGAAATATCAGTTACTATGAAATCACCCATGCAAAAACCGCCCCCTAGATTGTTTGTTGGTCTGTCTTGATTGAAATTCCTGGTCAGAATCTCCTATTTTCAAACAAAGAATTTGTCACAATACTGGTTCCTCCTGGTTCCTCCTGGTATCGCTTCACACATTGCCATTAACACATATAAATACTTCCTCAAGTAAATTTTCGTATATTAGTACACAAGCAGACAAGGGGCAGGGGCTTAAAAAGACATGGATGTGGTTAAACACGACTTGATATTCTAAAGCACCTTTGGAATAAAATTTTAAATTTTGTGTATTGGTAAAAATTGCGGAAATTAGCTGGTTTTGTGGAGTTATAAAATCCATTTTACACATACAAAGTGTATTTCACAGCGACATTGATTGTTTTGTTACTAATATTCAACAATACATTTCACTTGTCTTTAATTTGTGATGATTAACGGTGACAGTAGAAATGTAGTGAATATAATACTTTAACCGTCATTCAGTGTCAATATTTGTGTAAGTCAGACGCTTTTAGACATCCCCTTTGACAGGAAGGTAGCATATGACTACAGTTCTTTTGATTGTTTTAAGGGGTTATTAAATGTTTAAAGCGTTGTCTCTGATGGGGGGAAACTTATGACTATATGTTTACCTGATCAAGATAGAGGACTCACGGCGGGTGTGACCGGTCAACAGGGGATGTTTACTCCTCCCAGGCACTTAATCCCGTCTCTGATATACCCAGGGTTCGTTTTTGCTCTCTATTTTGTATTTCTTATAGGAGTTGAGATTGATCACTGTTCGTTATCTTCACCTTTTCATTGTCTTCATAACTTAGGTTGTCTTTGACAGGGAGGTAACTCACGACTACAGCTGCTTTAAGAGTCCTGAGGGGTTCTTCAACACAGATTTATGGGGAATGGACTACCCCTGTGTGCACACGTTAGTGTTCCAGGCCATTCAGTCCTGCCGTAAAGACATCAGGAACAGCATGTACAGGTAAACGTATTAAGGTATTGTTAGCACTAATCGATGCTGTGCTCATTAGCATACACACATATTATACCAGTGCACCACTACATAAGGTTAAATTGTATTGGTAACCTTCAAATGAGAATTCACCAACTGAGATAACCAGACTTATTTTGGTCCAGTGTGGCTGGTGTAACACTGTTGTTTGTAAAACTTATACGGTACCAATTTTGATGCACCAGATGCGGATTTCGGTATATTAGATATGTGGTTTCTACGCGCGACCCATCTCTTTTGCATATGACAAATTGAAACTAATATGACGGGATGTGATTTGTTTTAGTAGATGAAAACGAGATGGTATCTTTTGACTGAGGGACCTAGATTCCATGGAACGCATATGCATTTAATGAGTTATGAATGCGTCGGTTGATAAAAATGATAAATGTGTAGATCCACGAAATATTTGTACAACATGTATAGAATGTTTAATGTATAGCTTACTTCATTTAATGCATTTCCTGACAAGGATGGTGATTTCAAGAACTCACAAAGTATGACGATCATCCATTGCTAGGTGATTTAGGGTTATGTAACCTACATGTATTGTATCATACTGTGCAAGTTCACTCCATTCAATTCAATTTTACGATGAAAGAGTATTCAACAAATTGGTACAAAAACATTACAGCATGTCTTCCTATAACAACTGGACACATAAAAAGGATAACAATTCTTTGCAAAAAGATGTTAATGACATATAAAAATTAAATAATTCATTTATCAAATGAAAAAGGCACATCCCGGGAGAGTAAGCAAGCACATATTTGCATCGCAGACAACATTTTAGTAATGTTTTCTTTGAAGAAAATAATTAAATCTAGAAACATCACAATCAAATTTCAAAATGTCTTGTCTGTTTAGAAATGAATAGACGTGGATATTTTCATTTTTGGTTTTCGAAAAGAATATTTCAACTATTTAACCCTCCCTCCAAGGCAACTAACCCGTCCGCACCATACCACAAAATATACTGTCTATTGAAAATCCAGGTCCAGGCGTTAAGTATATATCCATAAACAGATATCTTTTTTATTCGAATGTCTGAAATCTGCAGTTGTAAGAAATATTGCTTCATTACATTTCACTCTTATTTCAAAACAACTCAAACTAGTCCTTGTTAGTAATACTTTATACGGCATGTCCATGTTGAGGGCGAAGCAAAAGTATTGACATTAGTGCAGCATGAAAAGAAATTCTGAAATTGTCCGGGCATGTGCGGACAGTTGTCAAATCTTGTTGCCCGACTTTAGACATTTGATCCGCCTATTCAATGAACATGGGAAATACATCACAATTGTATTATGACGTCATATTTAGCGTCGGTGTTTATCAAAATTTCAACAACGTTAGTACCGTCAGCATATCATGATTGAGAATGTACGATTTATAAAAAAAATGTGCATGTTTTTTATGGATTTTATGTAACATCTCAGAACGACGTGAACTTGGGTAAACGAGATTTAAAATGACAAAATACATGTTCTCGCGCTTGCATTCGAATTGATGCCATTTTGACCAAAAGCTTCAAGTTTCATAGATGATTGAATGTCCATTAGTTCTCTATATTTTTCTTTTAAACATGTGTATCCGTGTTACCTATAGGGGGATATTCGCTTAGGGTCATAAGAGAGCATCGCCCTCTATCAATGCTAACATAACTTGGTTCGATCTACACAGAAATTGAAGAAAACACGAGGGTTCATTTTGAAATTAGGTATCGCTGATGTGATTTTCTTTAAAAAAAAACGTTGAGCACAATTAAAAAGAGAGTGCCTAAATCATTGTAAAATCGGTATTATTTCCAGAGCCGTTTACCTGAGTGGTGGAGTAACCATGTTGCCGGGCTTTGCTGAGAGGTTACAAGGAGAATTACAATCACTGGCTCCGCCCAATGTCATGGTGGAGGTAAGTCCATCTTATATGTAATGCAGAGGGGATTAACATGTCCTACGGCGTGACCGTGTTTGAGGGCGAAGCAAAATGTATTGGCATTAGAATCTATATAAATACAGAAAATATCCGTAAGTTAGCACCTAACGTGTGAGGGCAAAGTTTTATCAAAGCGTCATAACTTTAGACATTTGATCGACTTTATTTAATGAACATGGGAAACAAACCGCAATTGAAGTAAACAGCGCATTGTGACGTCATATTCAGCGTCGGTGTTTAGCAAATCCACAAACATAACAGACATGGTACAATCACGTTCATCGACGAGTGATTATATAGTTACCTGTTCAAAATATAAGGCTCTCGGCGGGTGTGACCGGTCAACAAGGGATGTTTACTCCTCCTAGGCACCTGATCACACCTCTGGTGTATCCATTTGTATTGCTTATAGGAGTTATGAGATTGATCATTGATTGTTATCTTCACTTTTCATGATTTAGAAAATATGATTTACATGCTTTTACGGATTCTATGTAACATCTCAGAACGATGTGAATTAGGGTACACGAGATTCAAAATGGAGAAATACATGTCTACGCATCTGTATTTCAATCGACGCCATTTGGACCAAAATTGTCAAGTTTCATAGGTATAGATTAATTTTTCATCAGTTTGCTATATTCTCCTTTTATACGTGTTACCTACAAGGAGTCTCACCGTCCCTCGGGCCGTGAAAGGGTTTCGCCCTCTATAAGCCAAGCCAAGAAAATTGTTCATTAACGTACTTGACATGGGTATTGTCGGATTACGGTAAACTGGCAGGTTGGAGTTATGTAAACTTACTTTTGTCCTGGGTCCTGGAAGCGTCTTATTATCGTGTATTGTTGTTTTGTTTGTATGTTGTTTTACGTCCCTTCGAGAAATTATCACTCATATTGAGACACAACAAACTGTAGTTAAAGTGCCAAAACATTTGGCCTAAGTCTGTCTTAACAGTGTGGGTTCCATAGTGTACCAACGATTGCTACAGCACGGGACTTTGGTTTTAAGATATCATCCAAAAGACCAGTGACTCTCACTTTTAAACACCCAACCATTGATGAAGGAGAAACCACTACATATTTTCTGCTGCGGTCAAGGCAGGAGCGGTGCTTCAAGCACAACTTCCTGATCAAGAATCGCACGATCTGACCACAGAGCCATATTGCAATCCGTAAAAGAATAACGAAAATTAACTCCAAATTCATAGGTTCAGCGTTACCTGTAAATGTAGATGGCGAATAGATCGTGTTTGCATAGATAAATACTGACAGTCGATCGATTGTATATTGTTTAACTTCCCTCTCGATAATTTTTCAATCATATGTAGACGTCACCATTACCGGTGAAGGGCTGCAAAATTTAGGCCTATCATTGGCGTTTACGGTCGTTGAGCAGGAAGGAATATTTATCGTGCCACACTGGCTGTGACACGGAGGCTCATCCGAAGGACCACCCCATTTAGTCGTCTCTTACGACAAGTACCATTCCAATCTTTGAGGGAAAATAAACTAAATTGGATCTATTCTTACCCGGATCCCCACGGGATACAGGCAGTCGAAACTTAATTGAAAGTGTTTACATCCCACTCGAAGGTATATATAGTAGCACTACTGGAGATTTGTTATCTAAATTTCGGCTGTGACATAAGACTATTTCAAATCAACTTTTTCTACAACAGCAATTCATGTACATATCGTTCAAAATAATGATATTGAATCAATATTTTTCCTATTTCCAAATGATCGTTTGTGAGTGACCAGCCTCGGTTTAAAAAAGATCATACGAAGAATATCTTCTCACATTACGAATCAGCTGAGGGATATCAACACCATATGCAAGTGATAATCGAATATGGAAAGGTGGCAATGGGTGAGGTGTGGTCATCTGCTTTGTCATATTTGAGATATTAGTTTCCCGTTAGTGTCTCTGTGCAGTAAAATATCAATATATGAAGGAGATGTAGAAGATTTTGTGGTGACTACTCCATGCAGGCTCCCTTGACATGAAGTACAGGGTAGCTGAATATGAGTAGATGCGAGTTTCCGTTGAGTGACCAAACTAGAAATAAATGGTATCAGTTTTGAAATTCCCAATGTTTCTTCCGATGTTTGAAAACTGAAATGTTATATTCACCTCAAAGGCATGCGTAGGTGAGCATATCGTTCCATTTTTTCTAAGCTGTTGAATCTCGTCCAATCAGAAATCACAGAATTATATCATCATCTGTGGAGTAATATGCCCTGTCATAAAGAAAAGGAAAACGCAATATTATCCTCATGAAAATCTAAAGGTTATAATTTCGCTCTATTTGTTTAACGTAGTCACATTATATTTTCGGGGTGCCTTTGTGAATGTGTAGTAACGGATGTTTATACAAACCAACTATGACGACTGATTTTTGTGTTGTAGGTCCATTCTTCTCCCCAGAGATACCATGGTGCTTTCATCGGTGCGTGCAAATTTGCAAGCATGGAACAGTTCCAGCATATATGTATTAGTGCTGAAGAATGGAACAAAGATGGCACGAAAACGTTCAAACGTAGCTGGAATATGATTGGCTGAACAGGGTACTATGAGAAATGCCCAGAGGGATATTACCAATAGTCATTTCAATCTAATCCCGAGACTTCTTAGTGACAGGAATGTTATTTAATGTATTGCACCCATATATGCACTAATTGGCAGTGGGTGCAGTTATATTTATCATATAATGAAGGTATTAAATTGCCAAGTTCTTATCGTTTCATGTCAAATTAGGTAATACTTTGATATTCGCTATACCGGTCTTTATAAATCTGAATATATAAGCGTTACACTGCAGCGTTACGTAGAATCACAGGGTTAAACTGATTGGGGAATCGGGGGTGCAGAATCGGTGACACTTTTGTTTACACCTATTAGAAACATCTCGTTATTGGTATTGTTATTTTCTCTTGGAACGTTTCTGTATGCTTATGATTTTGAGGAATCTATAGTTACGATAAACGTAAGCATGTTCAAAGATCGATATATTGAAAAATTCACTCATTAACATACTGACAAATATTTTCATAGACATATCTGCAAATTATTGGCAGGTGACGGTATTGCAGTTGTCGCACCTGAAAATAATAAATAGAGTGTTAAATTCAACCTGAATAATTCTTTTTCAATATGAGCAGGATATATGTTCCAAAGCGGATCCAGAAATGCTACATGAACAGTGCTCAATCTTCTATAATGAATATGAAATTAAGAGGTGGGCAAACACGGGCCCCTGGATATACCAGAGGTGGGATCCTGACCAGGTAAACGGAGTAATCCTTAGCCAAAATCAGTGTGTAAAGAACGACCTAACAATTGGTATGAATCCGTCAAACAGCACTTGACCCAATGGTGGGTTGTATTAGCAAACTTCACCATTATAACTATCATAGAATTTGCGAAATGCTGACTTTAAATGAGACAACCCTGTAACATCAACATGTCCGTCAGTCACCAGCCTCGATTTAAACACTGATCATACGCAGAACAAGCTCTTGTGCCTCGAATCTGTTGAGAGATATTAACACCATATGCACGTGATAATGGAATATTCTCTACATAAATATCGAAAATTTACAATGGAGAAGTTGAAGTTTATCATAAAGTTGAGTTGTTACCTTGTCGTTAACATCTACGGGTGACCTTAAATGACATGTTTTCGCTTAAGAAAGACTTTAACCACAAATGACTCGACAATTCTTTGTGGTCAAAAGACTAGACAAGAATTAATCAGTATGCGCTTCGAAAATTTCCCTGTCGGTGTTTGTATGTCACGTGATTGGGTAGAAATAGAGAGAAAGGGTGCATGGGGGAGGGTGTGAGTTATATTCAGAATTAACCAGTATCAACTTCGAAACTTTTCTTGTAGGTGTTTCATTGCAAAATTATGCATATCAAAATACCTAAGAATCAGCTGATACTAAGGCTATCTAATTACTGTGTGAGTATCATTGACGTTTTTAATCAAAGGACCACCGCAAAGCTGTGACCTTATTGATTTGACATTTGTCAATATTTAAAACAACAAAGGAAATTAAAATCAATAGAAGCATACACAGTCAAAAGGGTTGAATTCAAATACATCTATTTTTACTTAATTTACGAAATGGGTATATTTATTTTTCTATTGAATTACAATTAATATAGTAAATATTAGTTGCTCAAACAAACCAGGGTACATTTTCTGTCAATCCCATGATATTAATTAAAAACTAGTTTTTTGTATTTTCCCTTAATTGATATTCATAGCTAGCCCCAAAAAAACCGCTCATTGATTTTTTTTTCAATTTTATTTATTATAACATTTTGACTTTATCCTAAAACATATCAAAAAATCAACAAAAGTAATCAGGTTAATTTTCGAGGAAAGCAAGATTGAAATTCCCTCTTTTGCAGCCCCAAAAGGCAAAAAATACCAAAATTGAGCAAATTAACACAAAAGCCAATAAAAAATTTATTGACACCAGAAATATTGTTTGTCATATATAGTTATGTAAATTAAACACAAACAGATAAAAAATCAACAGGGATTAGAAATTCAAAATGCATCTAAGGAAAACATTGGCATGATTCGACTTGGCAATTGGCCAAATTTACCCTAAATATGGCGTTTCTCAAATACTATCAGGCATACATTTTCTGACAACAACAAAATTCTGCTCATAAAATTTCTGATTTTATTTCATTTTTACAATAAGTCAAGTAGTATCTAAAATATTGAATAGAAAAAAATATACCAAAGTAGGTTTAATCTGAAACTATGTCAGATTTTGTAACCCTACTCCCTCCCTTCTAGAAATGAATTTTAAGAGATACAGTCAGCAGATATAAACTATTGACCTTAAATGATTAAGCATTCCCAAATTACCATATTGAGCATTGAAACTCACAATACTAGAAGTTTCTATGAGCCATTTAAGAATGATATATAGTGTGTGCTATTGCAGTTGACCTTTTCGCACTCACAATGATTGCCTAAATATTTAGTTATTTTTCATACAATTTCTTGTAATAACTGGACCAAATCTATTACCTATACATATTTTTTGATAGAAATTTATATCAATATACAGTATAATACACCAAATATGTTTAAATAACCATTTAATTTTCAATAAATAATTAATATCAATGGAAAGAGATCCATGGACTGCCCATGGATCACTACATTTAAGTCCATCTGAGTCATCTTACCCTCACAGATAGGTGTGTCTTTCATAAGTTTAAGATTTCTAATTGTAGTTTCACATGGAACCAAAAACTCACTATTGGATAACTGAGAGTGCATGTACATGTATATTGCATTAACTAACTGAAGTTTTCCCCAGGTGAAGGTCTATGTTCACTGTATGTATAAGGGGGGGGGGGGAGTGAAATAGTTCCATTATGAAACTTTTCTAAAAATTTGATATACATTAATGTATCTATGATGTATGTTTCAACTAAATTTTGAATTATAAGGAAAATTCAAACACTTTGATTGAAGTTATAAAATTGATATTCTATCATGTGCACATTTTTTACTAATATATCTAAGAAAGAGTAATCAACATTGAAATTTCCTTTACATCTATGCAATATTATTGTCTTTCAAAAGGCATGTACTTGTAATATACGAGTACATGCACTTGTTTCCCCTTAAATTCACAATTTAGTTTAAAGTATGTTGTATAACATCCACTGCTCTGAGCTCATATAAGTGAATTAATGTTTTTCATCCAGTCCCAAATTTTGCATTAGTTCTTTAATCTTCGGAACTTGATCAAACATTTTTAAATTTGTGGAGTTGTGGGGGTCCAGGGGATATGTCATCATCACTGTAAATGGAGTACCTGTTCAAAATATAGATAAATATATTTAAATATAGCAAAAAAGATGAATATCTGATATACTCAGAATTGTCTTTACAAATGTTTATCAAAAAAAAATTATAGTAACTCTCTTGCTGTTATACTTGTTGACTCGAAATCCACTTCAACCTGCATTGGTCCTATCTAACCTCCCTCCGTCTTCAGGCTGATGCCTAGAAAAAAGATCATCATAATTGATATTTGCGCAGTTAGGTCTATATTATACCATTGAGTAATTATATTGCGTCAGACAATGTGAATTTTAAAACTGTGTCTCAACACATACATGTATTCAGTTAAAATTTAAATACTGATGTTTCAAAATTATAAATTGTAATGAAATGACATGTATATGTTTTCATAAACTGCCATAGACTTATCATATCTGTTTTATTTACAAAATCTGGGTCAAGAGAAGGGCATACGTGTAGTATACATATCTTACTTATACATACAGTGCATACATTTGCCTATGAGAGGGCATATGCAGACTTGTGATTAATTTACATTATTTAAGAAGGTTTTGCCAACCTACATGTTTGTGTGAAACACGAAACTTCAGGTTTGATATATTTCTTAGGTCACTGAAATTTCAAAGTAATAGTATATGTATACTATAGTCTAGGGAATTATAATTCAAGACATGCCCCCCCCTCCACTTTTTATCCGGTTCCCTCATACCCCTAGATAGTAGGTCTATACAGATATTTGTTTTTCATTACTTTTATACATGTAGTTCAAGGTATGTTATTTTCGTAACGGTTATTTTCATAACGATATTATTATTTTCTTAATAAAAGAGTTGTGAGAGCCCATGTTTACAAATGTGGTATACATTTACATGACATCCGTTCGTTTACAATCACATGCACGGATGGGAGTTATATTTTATGCACATATGGAATACATATATACATACAAAATAATAAATCTACTGTATGTCGTGTGTTTAAACTTACAGATGTTATCATAAATCGCGTTGTGAAATAGCAGAGGAAATGTGAGTTGAACTTTTGAATACAAATTTATGGCATTTTTTTCACTCACCAAACGAAACTATGATTTCCTTGTCCAAGATGAATGCATCCACCAACTTCCTCTTCTTGCAAGAAACTTTGTTTAGCCTCTCAATGACTGTATAAACAGTATTTAATCTCTCAGCATGCAGCACTCGGACATTGCGATGCATCAATCAACAACTTTGTTTACGTAGCGCATCTATGTACATGGATTGGTGGTTGGTTTAACATTTCGATTAGCAAAAAGTTTCACACAGATGAAACATTTGATCTACCATTATTACAGACATTGACGTATACTTATGTGGTATGTGCATATTTTCTGTAGACGAGTCAGTCACAGAAACAAAACACTTTCGGAACCCTTTTTGTTTTTCGACTATTCTCTGACGGAGTAAGGAATTCCGGAAAATGAATTCACGTGAAAATACACAATTTTTACTGATCACGTGGTTGCTATCCGTCGCTACCTAAAACTGGATTTGAAGATTTATTTTGTTATTTATATTCTTTAAAAATCTGAAGCCAGCTTTACCATTGCAGCATGATCAATAACCATACATATATGACACCATCATGAAAGGTGAAGATAACGAACAGTGATCAATGTCATAACTCTTATAAAGGTGAAGATAACGAACAGTGAGCAATCTCATAACTCCTATAAAGGTGAAGATAAGGAACAGTGATCAATCTCATAACTCTTATAAAGGTGAAGATAACGAACAGTGATCAATCTCATAACTCTTATAAAGGTGAAGATAACGAACAGTTATCAATCTCATAACTCTTATAAAGGTGAAGATAACGAACAGTTATCAATCTCATAACTCTTATAAAGGTGAAGATAACGAACAGTGATCAATCTCATAACTCCTACAAGCAATACAAATTAGATAGTTGGGCAAACATGGACCCCTGGACACACCAGAGGTGGGATCAGGTGCCTAGGAGGAGTAAGCATCCCCTGTGTATCCACATCACAAAAGTGTGCATGTTCGAGAACTTTTTTTTTTATCTTTATTTGCTAGAATTGCGGTCCTCAATCCTTCGTCCTCCATGTGTACATACATCAGAGTTCACAAGGCGTACTATGACAGCACCGATTAATCTTCTTCTTTTTTGCAGAAATTGTCAAGTGCATGCAGACAGGTAGAATACACAGATATTAAGGTCTAGGTCCTTGACTCGTGTATTGGTAACAATACCTGGATCCGAGACTGAAGCTAGGTACATATATGTACCTGTACCTGTTGGGTCCTTATATGTCCGCCTGTATATTATGTCCACCTTCGTGATATGACGGCCTAATTTTGGACCCAACTGTCCTGATATGTCTGCCTGAACAATATGTATGCTCAGTTTGTTTTCAAAGAGTCACTATATGTCCTCCTGCACTGTATGTCCGCCCAGTTTTTTCAAAGTGTCACAATATGTTCTCCTACGTTTTAAACGAAATATTACAATGTACACTTATATAAGAATTTGATTACTATATAAAGTCGGTGAAAAAGACATAATAATTCGAATTTTGTCTGCACAAAAGACATAATTCAAAATTTATATAGTAGAGAATTCGGAGCCTGCTGAGGTCATTACATAGAAATAATCTTATTTCATTGCGTTTAATCGACAATAAAAAAAAATACAAAAGTTTGTGATTAAGCGCAATGATTATTGCGTTTAAACGCCAAATATTGCATTTAGATTCAATTTCATTGCGTTTAAACGCAATCTTTTGCAATTAAACGTAATGATTATTGCGTTTAAACGCAATAGAAGAAAGTTATTTCTATGTACTGGCCTCAACAAGCGTCTGTAATACAGTAACATGTATTTACATCAATCACTTTTAATCATTTAGCTTATGTTTGCGCCAGAGTGATTGTACATTGCATGGCTACGGAGAATTTAATTTTGTGATGAGGTATTTCCGGTTTTTTTCTTATATCGATATTAAAAGGTCCTACTAAATTGGAAGGAAAATGTTTACTGTCACATACAGATATGCTAGGTAGATTTAAAATGTCCGAAACAGATAATTTTGGGAATTGGAAACAAATATTTTGCGACGTAGCATTTTTTGTCTCCGTGTTAGTATGTACTTATGTTTACATCTTCAATGGTTTTGCCTTTAATATCTTTAAATACTGTAATAGCCATTACGTCATTAATGATTTGCAGTTGTGAATAAATGCGCGTATGAATCATGATAAATATAGTACGTCTATTTTAACGGTTGGGAATACCCGACAGAGAGAAATTATAAAAAATGAATTTGATGTTTAGAAATACATCCGTTTACCTGATCAGGACTTAACGCTCACGGCGGATGTGACCGGTGAACAGGGGATGCTTACTCCTCCTAGGCACCTGATCCCACCTCTGGTGTGTGTCCAGGGGTCCGTGTTTGGCCAACTATCTATTTTGTATTGCTTGTAGGAGTTATGAGATTGATCACTGTTCGTTATCTTCACCTTGCATCAGAGTATGAACAGCAACGCTTCAAATTGGCATAGATATAACTGCAAATTACGTTGTATGCAGACATCAAGCCTCTCAGTTCATAATAAAATGTATTTGCAGAAGCAACATTTATTTTATAGCGTTATTAATAGCTCTGTCCGCCGAAAAAAACCGGGAGTGAGTTGTAAAAGCGTTGCGGCACCTGTGGATAACGGATATTTATCCGTGCAACGATATGTTGTGTGCTGTATACAGAAAATATATTGTCAGCCCAGGAGCTATTTAAATGAACATTATTTGTTTTTACCGTCTACATGTTATTTGAAGTCATGTCAATTTAAAAACGTGTCGTGCGAATACGCAACATTGTGTTGTGTGAATTTTTATCAGCGGGACAGCGTTCCGTTGATAAAAAGAGCGAAGGTGTGCTACTAAGGAATAACCCCTCGTTGTTGAAAGTGTCGCTGGTAAAACAGGAGTTAAGGACGATTATCGCATTATATATGGTAATGATGTGTTGTGTATAGTTATCATTAGCCAAACGTTGTGTTTTGTAAGTTTGTTGTAGCACAGCGGTGAGTTGTGTTCAGGTGTACTAGCGCAACGTTGTAGTTTGTTGATTTGCGCAACGGTGTTTTGTGTAAATTGTTGCACGCAACTGCAAGTTGTGCATTACATAAAACATGCCATTGATAAAATGCCCTGTGTCATCCCCACTGAGCTTTATTTAACAATTAAACAATTATTTGCTATCACAATGACGCTTTGACGGGCAACAGCTAGCTCCCATAGCAAAGTCTCACAGCGGGATGGTCCAACAACGTGGTTTGTGAATTCACGAATATGGCATGAATTCTTTGTGCCAGCGGAACAATGCGTTGAGAACGTGTGGCTGTGTCGGTTTGTTATATTACTTTGAACTTAGTTGAAAACGTGCTGTGTTAGGTTGAACTTTAATTCTTATTGACATAAGCTACCACATCCTCTGTTATGTCCGACGTGCTTTGTCTTGATAACCACATATCGCGTTGTATATAGTTCCGTTAGGGTGACAGTGTTTTTGTTTTATGCTACTGTTAGATCCACGACATGGTATCTTTGAGAGGACTGTTTTAAGGATTTTAATTACGTTTAAGGGAGAATGTGTTTTGTGTGTAGCTGCGTTAGCGTGACTATACGTGGCAGTTTTATTGCGCTTACCTGCGTGTTGTTTAGAATTACGTTAAACGACTACATATTATGTGTAGCTGCGTTAGCGTGACTACGTGTTGTTTATAGTTGAGAAAAACCCATCGTCGCACGTCACTGAATGAAGTTAAACCATGGAGTGTTGAGTGTAGTATCGTTAGCTTGTTGTTACTGAGTGACGTTAAACCATGGAGTATTGATGGCAGTACCGTTATCGGTTTACTGAGTGACGTTCAACCATGGGGTGTTGATTGTAGTACCGTTAGCCTGTTGTTTACAGTGACATTAATTCATGAAGTGTTGTGTGCAGTACCGTTAGCGTGTTGTTTACTGAGTGTCGTTAAACGATGGAGTGTTTCGTTGAAGTTATCCATAAAATCATAAAGCCTGGTCAAAAGTATTATAAGTATAACTGACTCTGAACACCTACAGAATGTTATGCTGATCATGTTTTAAACCAATCCCGGAAATATGCGATTGATTGTAGACCAAAGCGTTTATAGTAACTAGGTTCTTCGTTCTGTTAATTTCCATAAGGCCGATTCAAGACAAAACTCACGGATTGAAGAAATGAACAGGCATTTTTTTATTCATTGAACTCTTATCGAAACTTATTTCTTTCGTAAGATCGAAACCAGACATCAATAAATAATGGATTTACCCCATATTGCATTGTCTTAAGTTGTCATTAAAAAAAATTATACTCTCTTAGATCCGCCAAAGCGTCTCCGCCAGTGTACTCTCATTTTTTTGCTATTTCAGGGTAGTTTATCGGAAATGAAAGTAGGGTTTCAATTAAATTTACGACAGTACATGTAACTAATCAAGTAATATTCTATCATAGCGTACGGACTTCACCTCACATGTAGAACGTAATTAAAGGTGCGAGTATAAACTCTGGAGCATGTGTTTAGGGGTTTATTGACAACAATTGTTACATACAGGAGGAGAATCGTTCAAAAGCTATTTTGACATACTCTACTCCTCCTGGATCCACTATAACTTGATGAAAAATAATTTTATTCTCCTGTCCCGACAATATGCACATCTATAAATGGCAATGGAGTGTTGTTCAAAGTTTCATATTCTTCAGACAAGCCATATATGAGAAGTGTTCAAGATTTGAAATATTGTACAATACTTCAATGCGCATATTGTAGGGAAAAGGGGATCCAATTGTATTCCTTAAAGTCCTAGTGGATTTGAGGGATGGATGGTGTAAAATAGTTTTTGAACACTTCTGCTATGTGGCTTATCGGAGTTCATAATATTCCTGCTCATGCTTTCTCCTCCACATCATGCTGTACATTAAGGAGAAAGGGTTTCATTTTGGAGCACTTTCAGTTTGGGGAGCTGGGGAGACATTTGTTTTTCATAAAAAATCAATATCTAGTTCTTCCTTAATTCATTACTACAAGTCGTCTTTAGATATCTCAGTACCATTAGCACACTCACATGTATATACTTCTTACAGACACCTGAACATTGTTATACCAAATTGCATAACCTTGTTAATTTATATTGTATTGATAAATTTAGAATATGTTTGTCTCTGAACTATTTGTACGGGCAGGTGAAAATAAAATCGGAAAGAATTTAGATAAACCTTTATTGAAGGAAGTAGAAAAACAACTGTTTTATGCATGTCAGTTCTGTTGCACACCACCAAAGGCTGTCCAACGGCCTTTCACTTTTGATGTTATTCCGTGAGCATCCATAATGTATACTAAATCTCCCTTCTCCAGTGCCAGGACGATGCTGCTACCAGAAGTAATGTACTTTCCCTCATTACCTATGTTATTTGTGGCCTGTCTTCCTTTGATCTTCCCATTTACGTATAATCCTGCATGTGCCATTTCACCAGGGTAACCGAGAGTGTACCAGTTGAACAGATAGATACTTTTACTTGGCGTGGTGAACTTCCCTGTCGTAGAATTGTATGCATTTCCTACGTTGGTGACGACCTTGTCAAAGACCCAGGGTGAACCAGCTTTGTACGTTTTGTCAGAACTAACTTCAGCGTGGAATGCTACAGGCATTTTAGGTTCTACAAAGTACAATACACAAAGAAGAAAGTTAAAGGTAGCGGATGTTCACAATATCTTCAAGGAATTAAAAACTTTGTACATGGTAGAAATGCATATTTTAAAGGAATTGTATTCAATGAGCTCAGTGAAATCCTGTACATTGCCTTATTCGATCATTATGTAAAGAAATTATATCGGTCTTTAGACTTTGTCGACGATCACTCTTAAATATACGAATCATTATCGAAGCGATGAACTGATGACATTTGCTCAGTAATATCGATGTTGTGTATCTGTGCATATATATTATGAGAAGTGGGTATACGGTTTGAGTGTCTAAATTATTGTATACATTCCCGTGGGGAATTCCGGGTTAGAATAAGTAATCAGTACCACTTGTTTGTCGTAATATGTGACTAAAGGGGGTGGTTCTTCGGATGAGGCCTAAAATAATCGACGCCCTGCATCACAGCAGGTGTGGCACGATAAAGATCCTTCCTTGCTCAAAGTCCATAACCGCCAGACACATGCCTAAATTTTGCAGCCGTTCACCGGCAATGATGACGTCTCCATATGAGTGAATTTTGTCAAGGGAGACGTTAAACAACGTACAATCAATAATATATTGTATACAGAGAGGATACAATGAATGTGATACAAAACACCGTTGTAACGTTTCTAAATTAGATGAAAGCAAATTATCATGAGTTCTTAACTGTGAAAATATTGAAAAACATTCTGGTTAGACATGCCATTTAAATGTATATCACCAATTCATTTATATAAACAGAGAGAGAGAGAGAGAGAGAGAGAGAGAGAGAGAGAGAGAGAGGGAGGGGAATTTTATATATCTAGTTTTGCTGTTTATGCTTGCAATATGTATGTTACTTACAGTTTAAATGTATTGTAATAAATATAACCTTGCATTATCACGTGGTATTCTTTGCAATGCAGGTATTGTTATGGTTATTATTAGTTTTTCCCATTCAAGCAGTATGACCGAATTTTCCTCCTTTGCATCAGGATACACGGTGGTACTACATTAGTTATCATTAAGATCTCTCATTTGCAACGGAAAACCTTAGAGTGTTTCTATGGCTTATTATGGTATTTTGTTTCCAACGGAATATCTTATTGTTATTGTAAGTTATTTGTCTATTAGCATCAAGGTTTTCCATTTCCAACGAAAGATCTTATTGTAAAGGTTTTCCCTAACATTCTTTTCTTACAAATATTTCGTGTGTGATTTCTCGAATATGAGTCGACCGATTTTTGTAAAATTTCAGGGATGGTAGATATGTATATGAAATCGAAACTCTTTTTTCCGATTTTGATTACATCACTTATTACATACGATGTTAACTTTCAGAGGGTCACTTGTCCTCGAGTGTTTTTTAAATTTATGAAAGATACCAACCTCAGATTTTCAGCGATTTAGAGGAGACTTGATAGATGTGACAGATAGCGTATTGTGATTTGTCTATTGCAAAAGGCACCGAAGCTCGCCTGGACTCGAAAATGTGCAACAATTTGCTGCGTGCAATTTTTGATACATATTCGTTGACGTCATTTTATACGAAAATACTTTGTAAAGACATATATAACAAAAGTTGCAGATAATGAAAAGATATATTTGCCAATATCCAAATTTATGGGCCAGATCCTCAAACAAGGGGTTTAAAGAGGTCAAACGTATTTTTTGAATATTTTGAAAACTATCAATGATAATTGATTATGTAATAAGAGGTTTCAAGGAGAATAATGTACGAAAATTTCATTCTTCCTATCTCTTAAACGAAAAATGCTTTGTAAAGAATAAAACAAATTGATCAGAATTTAACTCTAAACAATATGCCATCTTCAAATTTTGTTTTACATCCCTTTTAAGGAAGTAAAGGGATGTCCCCTAAAGCTGAATATCATATATATTTTGCAAACTAAAAATATTTTGCTAAACGTTGCAGAACATATGTAAATAATAACAAGACCTATTCGATTATATCAATTTTGGGGGACCAGTCCCTCAAATAAATGACCGAGACGGTCAAAAGTGTTTTCTAAATATTTCAAAAACCGGAAAGAATTTGATATACGTTATTCAAGCAAAGTTGTTTGTCAAACGTCGTGGTAAGCAATCATCTAATGCTGGCGACATTACAATATAAGTGAAAATTCTCAAATAGGGTTTGAAAGAAAAATGCCGCCATACATTTAGCATACATATACATGTAGTGTTAAGTAGAATTCTGGTAATTTCATCAAGTTGTCCATTCCTATACATTTCCTAAATAAATTAAATAATTTCAAATTTTATTTAATCTGATAAAGATGATCCTAACATCAGACATAAATTGATATATAAAAGAATGAGTTGTTGCAATGCAAAATACGATTAAATAGTGTGAATTAAACATACTTGGACTGAAACAGGAACTGCCATCTACCATGTTAACAGATTTTTCCAAAGCTTTAAGTTGACCCTTAATCAACGTAATTCCTTTGTTACAATCTCCATTAACAGCTGCATAAATGGAAAACAACAACCACAGAAGTTCCTTGATGTATGTACACTTCTGAAAAAGATATTTCATAGATGTAAAACAACCACATAAGTCCCTTGCTGCTTGAACACTCCGGAAACAGACAATTCTGCGATACATTACTTCTATAAATTAAGAATCGCTTTTATTAGACAGCTTTGTGTCGTTGAAAATAATTCGAGAATGAAGTTTTTACAGCTGAAGGCAGTATAGTTTTATCAACGACATTACAAATAGCGTTCTACAAAACTTGGAAGTATTATCATATACATACATAAATAAGATTGATTGATTGATTAAATATTGTTTAACGACCCTCTCGAGAATCTTTCACTCATATGGAGACGTTACCACTGCCGGTGAAGGGCTGCTAAATTTAGGCTTATGCTCGGCGCTTATGGCCATAGAGCAGGGAGGGATCTATATCGTGCCACACCTGCTGTGACACGGGACCTCGGTTTTTACGGTCTCATCCGAAGGACCGCCCCATTTAATCGCCTCTTACGACAAGCAAGAGGGTACTGAGGACATATTCTAACCCAGATCCCCACGAGAAGAAGAAAGAATGCAGTCTGTATTTGAAACCCTGAATTTGTTATATCGAATACACTATTGAAGAGATGAGATTTCAATTGTTAGATTCTTCACAACATTACAAATGCAAAATGAAATATAGTTTGAAACATTACGACACAAAGTATTTCATTTCGACGGTTTAGATTATTTTCGAAATGACCAGATTTCCTCTCTTTCTTTACTGATGAACCTATGCATGACTTCTTGGTTTGTAAGTGTGGCCTGTAGTCGTGGGATGGAATACTCTCTGGTGTATTTAGTGCAAGTTGGGCCGTTCCTCCCAGACACCTAACTCTGCCTTTGGTGTGTATATATGTCCGTGTTTGTCCTGCTTTCGGTTTTGCATTTTTCTGATCGTTATATTCAATTTCTAGGTCACCTGAGTTTATTCTTTTTCATAACTACCAGTCTATTTTTTTCAATTTGGTATGAAGAATGTTTGGGACAAGGGGTACTAAAATTGTAAATTACAAGAATCCAGCATCCTTGGGTCAGTACAGCCCAAAATTGACCAATTTTCAAAATCTTTTTTTTCAAGAACCACACATGTGTAGAATACACTAAATGCATAACGATAAAGAACTGGAAGACCTCTACTAAAATTACAAATTTCATGATCCCGCGGTAGGGGTGCTGAACCCAGGTTGGGGCCAAACTTTGTATATAGTATTTATGTGTAAAACACTTTAATACTATTTTCTTTAGTGCTATTGACACTAAATTGAAATAACATTGATATTTTCAAAGAATAGTCCTTTACCAAAATTATAAATTTGATGATCCCAAGGGTAGGAGTTTTGGTATGAGGGTTGTGAGCAAATGGTCGGTTATGAAATGTGTGACCAATTTACATTTTTAACTTCTTGATAACTATCATTCCAATTCTTTTCAAATTCCGTATTAAGCATTCTTGGAATAAAATGGAGCATGGGTTGTAAATTTCAGGATTTCAAGAAAAACTAAATCAGTTATGAAATGTATGAACAATAGACATTGGAATTTCACAACCCAGGATTTTAACATTTAAAAAAAGGTGGCAATATATACATTTTCATTTATTGTTGACTAGATTAGGCTATGTTAAGTGAAAATGCAAGGTGAAGATAACGAACAGTGATCAATCTCATAACTCCTACAAGCAATACAAAATAGATAGTTGGGCAAACACGGACCCCTGGACACGCCAGAGGTGGGATCAGGTGCCTAGGAGGAGTAAACATCCCCTGTTGAACGGTCACACCCGCCGTGAGCCCCATATCCTGATCAGGTAAACGGAGTTATCCGCAGTCAAATCAGTGTGCAACGAACGGCTTAACAATCGGTATGAAACACATCAGACAGCATTTGACCCAATGCGAGGTTGTATTGACGAACTAGATCGTTATAACGACCATAGAATTTGCGAAATGCTGACTTCAATCGAGACTGTTGAAATCCCTGTACCATCAACTTGTTTGTCAGTAGCTTACCTCGATTTAAAAACTGACTATACCCAGAACAAGCTCTTGCATATCGAATCAGTTGAGATATATAAACACCATATGCAGGTGATAATGGAATATTGCTACATAAATGTGGGAAGTTGACGATGGAGAAGCTGAAATCATCCCGTTTGTCATACAGTTGAGTTGTCAGTTTGCCGTTAATGTCTACTTTCAATAAAATATCTAAGTATGAAGCAGAAGTGGACGACTCTGTGGTGTCCTTTATTTTGAGCTCACAGGGATATATCAAATCGACATATGAATGAAAGCTATCATTGTTAATAGACAAAACGTCATCGATATATCTAAATGTATGCTGGTATTCTATTTGAACCACTGATAGTATGAATTCACAAGGTGCCGAACTCTTTCATCGATAAATACGACAAACAGGCGTCCTAAATTGATATAAACTTTTAGAATGAAAAGGCAATATATGAAGGAGTAACGACAGCTAACATGGATTGATTTCATGAATCCTAAAAGAATAAAAATGAACCTCTAGAAACACCACTGATGTGATAAAGTGCCCAGAAGGAGTAAGCATCCCTGTTGAACCGTAAACCCTACCGTGAGCCATATATCTTGATAAGGCAAACAAGACAATCCACAGTTAAAATTAGTAAGCAAACAACGGCCCAACCTGGCACAAAATACGCTGGAGAGCATCCCATCCAACAACAGGCTACAATTGCAAACCACGACGCGATGTTATAAAGAATACTATATTGAAAGTAAGGCAAACATGGACCCCTGGACACGCCATACGTGAGATCAGGCACCTAAGATGAGTAAGCATTCCCTGTTGAACGATAAAAAACGGACGAAACCCCTGTGATATCAACGTATTTGTCAGTAGCCTGTCGCGGTTTAAATATTGATCATACATAAAATGTGCTCTTTATAAAGGTGAATATGTTTTCTAAGAACACGTTGTGCATGCCTCTAAATGCCAAGTTGAAGGTCACAGCAATACATTCGTCCCCATACAGAAGCTTTAGAATAAATGCATCCTTATACAAACACCACCAGGTCAGCTAATAATGGACCATAATCCGTGTCCGTGGGAAATGAAAGAGACTATTTAAGACCTTTAGGTGACTAACAACACTGTTTTTTTTTTTTATTTAATTGCATGTTAAAGCTCTCAATATTTGATATGAATTTGTTTGTGATTTTTACCGAAATGCATAAGAGGTGTTTTGTTTACAAATAAGAGATGTAGAGCCCAAATTTCGCTGTAAAAATAACCATCTAATTATCACCAAAGACTTCTTCAATATAACGAATAAGAAACACTAACACCTTTTTAATTTTAACTTCAGAGGACTTGTGCATACAATTAGAATGGTGTTTCATAAAGTAATTCTTAGATATGAATAATTCTGAGTTTCATTTTAATTGAAGGAGAGACAATCCAATATGTCAAAAATCTAATCTTTCATTTATCGTGAGGAATAATGGTGTAAAGTGTTGAAAAGTGTTGGTGCTGTTTATTTCAGGGGGAGAATGCGATTTCAAATTTACCTACAGGTCGTTAATCAAATGCATTCGTCCCCTTGACTGCGATATCAAATCTGTTTTTTCGTTTACCAGGACAATGGACAGCAATGAAATTGAGGCATATTTAATTTCGCATTACTTTATGAAAGGATCCCTGACTAACTCCAAGGGCATATAGTACGCTAGATCGATTTTGTGGAAATTGAATATTCGCAGTCATATGACGTCATTGTATGACGTGATGTAGTGCACTTAAGTCATTTGTCATCTGTGCTCACCCCTTTTTGCGTCACAAGAGTTGATTATGAATGCATTGATTTTGAATGATAAAAATACTGGTCATGGGTTTCTAAGCTTCTCATTTGCATGGAAAAGACTGTAACTGGTCTTACCGTACCTCGACAGACTATGGAATAATTATGGGGGAATATCGACATGCTTTTCATGATATTGCATTGTCGAAGCATGTAATCTTCCCATACACCGAAACATTAATATTCTTACCATTTCAAGGCTGTTTTGAAATTACCGCTGAGTTGGGTTTGTCGTGTGATGATATGTACCTGAAATAAAATGGCACTGTTGATTGGTTATTCAATGACTACGGTAGAAACTGTTGATTTTGCAAGTCACAATTTTCAATTTTAAGTGACGTAACAATCTGAGAAATTTTCATTTACTTATACTTATTTTGTTCAACAGAAGAACTTATAATAACATTTTATAAAAAACAGTGACGTATCAACTACTCCAAGGATTAGATTTACTGAATCAAATGAATCAAATAAATTTTCTTCACATGACTAATGAAATAATTATCGATATGAATTGTAAAACATTCCATGTTGTCCTTATTTGATCGACAGCACTTTGAACAGATTAAGTGAAAGAAATTCAGGATCTTTATACATGTATACACTTTTTGAAATATGATAAATTACTATATGCAATAAAACTTTTTAATAAACAACCTTTTCGAATCAATCGGAATATGTAGTTGGAATGTCATAACCCTCTACTATATCAATAGACTATTAACTTTTAAGTTCATTAAAACTCTTCTCGTTATACATGTACTGACGACAAAGAAATTTACCTGATATGAAGTTCAGATGATACTGATAGTAATTGAATTTTACGGTACTTTATATACTGTTCGTGTGTTAGTAAATCTATTTCGTCATTGATTTTATGAAATATATGCCCTTGTTTCCTTGTAAAGCAATATCGAATTGTCGTAAAGTTGAAATTGATTTTACAACAGCTGAGGATATTATTGCCGATAGATGTAATTCTTAATCACTTAATTGCTAATTCTAAAAGGATGTCTCAGAGAAAAACATGCAAAATCGCTAAAATCGTCCAGATAGGTAAATAGAACTTTCCATTTTGTTATATGTTTTTATGATCTTGGGTGTAACATGAGATGAAAAATGTACTTTGGAATGTCCTCAAGTGTTTTTAATTTTTGAAAAAACTGGTTTTAATACCGAGCAATAATTAGCATTCATGCATTGCAGTAATCATGGAAGTTTGATGTCTTATAAAATATTTGCAATACTTAAAAAATCTTCCTTTTTTTGCTACATCATCAAAGCATACATTAAATTTAAAGAATATTAATGTTTTGCTCTGATTGCATGTATTTATAATTAAGGACAAAGCCATACGTAGGCTAAACTTTGGAATTACAGATAAAATATGCAAGTTTGGTGCAGTACAGCTTAAATGGAGATCAAAATTTGATGTAAATATATAAAATGCAGTGATGACAATCATCTAATATACATATATGTATTGAATAAGTAGTTGAAATAATGACCATAGTGAGTTTAACCAATATTTTGTTTACTTGATATTTTCATCTAAACATAATTTATAAGGTTTATTTTATAGATAATAAACAAATTTTATTGTAAATGAATAATATAAAGTCAATGAAAAACATAAAAATGAACAGCACACACCATAAATGAAAAAAAATATTTCAAGGTTATGAGAATGTTTGGAAGAGCTATCTTCCGTAGTGCCGCTCTTTATTCAAGTACGGGGAAAATGGCGAGCAGACGCGACATTAATGATATATTGCATTAGATATGTTATTTCAGCGGTTTTTCGAACACTGCGTTTATTGAATGCCATATATTTCAAATATATGAATGTAAGATGGATGTGTCTTGTCACTTGCAACTGTTACAATATTCTTAACAACTTCCTGCAAAGTATGGCAAATATTTCGACGTCCCAGGGGGCAATCCTTCCGATGTTTAGAATTGCAATATTTCCGTGGAAAATGACATATTAAGACTGAGAATATGCCAAAAGTATCGATTAAATTTTGGGTTACAATGGAGGAGAAATAAAGCTAGGTGCTGTCACCCAGACCACAACACAGAAACCTAAACCACAATGAGGGGCAACACCTACATTTTGTCAACATTGGTTGAGAACGAGACGGACAATGTAATTATGGTTGGATCAGGTATGACGTAATTCTAAACAAATGAAAGAAAATGAATATCATATACATGTATGTGTATCTATCTATGATTTTACATGTTTATATTTCACTTGTGTATGTATACACAGTGACATGTCCACACACATACACAGAACACACTTTTCTGTGTCTGTGAATTATTAATCATGAATAAACAAACTGACACATTGACTCAGTCATTAAACAGTAAACATGATAAAGGTGAACCTGGCCAGTGTATGTGTATCAGTCTCTTTCAACGTATACCACTCCACCCCCACCCCCTCTGACATCAGTAAGTTTTTTAAAAAGATATTTTTGTTTATATCAAGAAGAGAAAACATAGAAAAACATAAATATGTCAACAATCAACACAGTTCATCAGGACATTACACTAGTATGTACTCCTGAAATTGGAATTACCTGATGACATGATAGACTGTTATACACCCACACTCTTGTTTAGTTATAACCAAAACAGTCATCACAAATTATTGATATTATATAAAAATCATTAACATAATTAAAATGTGGGTGTTTAAACTTGTAAAATTATATTATTTCTGTAAAAATGACTTATCAGGACATTATACTAAACCCCAATGTGTATATATATATATATATACAACCACATGGATTATTTTGCCTCAAAATTTCTTTCTCTTTCATTTATGAAAGGAAACAGTTTATTAATCAAAACGAATCTTAAAATATATTTTTTAAATACGTTGTCAAGTTTAGTGCAGATAGGTTCCCAATGTTGACATTATTGTGGAAGTAACGTGCAAACAGAAAGTACGTAGTTTTAGTCAAGGTTTTCATTTTATTTTTTATGTACGTATATTATCTATAAGATATTTAGGGTCAGCAGCAAAAAGGGAAACCGGAAACACATATTTTATTTTGGTCTTACTGTGATGGTAGTAATGTGGCAAGGTTTTGAATATGATAAATCATTAATTAACTTTTAAAACATTGATTTCATTTTTTCAGGTCATACAGGATTTTCCTAGAGAAAAGAAACACCGAAGAGTTACTGTTTTACCCAATAAACACCATGAATTGACTGATCAAGCGTCAGAAGATTCTTACAGACAACAACAATTCTGCATGTCGTTCTACAGGAAGCAGAGATAATAGTAATCAACAACAATAGTATCCTTGTGAAAAGGCGGAAGACAACGAACAGTGATCAATCTCAAAACTTTCAAAACGATTCAACATGCAAAAATGTTGAAATCATTCTTATAATTCAAATTGAAGATCAAGTATGGACACAGCAGCTGATATGTATGCAAGGTGAAGATAACGAACAGTGATCAATCTCATAACTCCTACAAGCAATACAAAATAGATAGTTGGGCAAACACGGACCCCTGGACACACCAGAGGTGGGATCAGGTGCCTAGGAGGAGTAAGCATCCCCTGTTGACCGGTCACACCCGCCGTGAGCCCCATATCCTGATCAGGTAAACGGAGTTATCCGCAGTCAAAATCAGTGTGCCAAGAACGGCTTAACAATCGGTATGAAACACATCAGACAGCATTTGATCCAATGCGAGGTTGTATTGACGAACTAGATCGTTATAACGACCATAGAATTTGCGAAATGCTGACTTCAATCGAGACTGTTGAAATCCCTGTACCATCAACTTGTTTGTCAGTAGCTTACCTCGATTTAAAAACTGACTATACCCAGAACAAGCTCTTGCATATCGAATCAGTTGAGATATATAAACACCATATGCAGGTGATAATGGAATATTGCTACATAAATGTGGGAAGTTAACGATGGAGAAACTGAAATCATTCCGTTTGTCATACAGTTGAGTTGTTAGTTTGCAGTTAATGTCTACTTTCAATGTATGTGTCAGAATATGACAGTATTTCTCATGATTTGTTGATATAAACAGTAATTTCATGAATTGATGACAATGGACTCCTCCAAGAACTAGCAGAAAAGAAAAAAAAACCTGAATGGACATTGTAATGCAAAAAAATGCCACAAAGTTCTCCATTAAGTGGTTATATTGCCTCATGTTTGTCCAAATATTTAAGAGTGTCATTGAACCTCCTGAAGCAAAAACAAAGCAGTTGTTGTCTGAAATATGTTTGTTTCTGCTTTAGACTCAAATGATTATGTTGAGCAAATGAGACGTATGGTCAGTGATGTGTTAACTTCTGTAATTGTTCAATAAGTATGCATATATTTTAGCATATAATTATGAAACGTATTAGGAACTATATTTCAATCTACAGAATGATACTTTTTTAACAGTTATCATGCATATATACGTTGAATATTTCAAGTTTATATATATATACTAGACAAAATTACGTGACTGTACTAGGGAACCTCATTAGTACTCAGAAAAGTGAATTTGTAATCTGAAATTCTAATCTGATGATTATTTAGGTATTGTTGTATGTAAAATTTATACGGTACCAATTTTGATGCACCAGATGCGCATTTCGACAATAATGTCTCTTCAGTGATGCTCAACCGACATGTTGAAAATCCGAAATAACAATAAACTTGTTAGAGCTATTTTAGGGAAAAACAGAGTGCCAAAAAGTGGAGTCAAATTAGTCTAAGGATAAGAGGTATGCATGAAGGAGATAATCCTTAATTTTGAAATGATTTTGTAAATTTTGTCACAGTAATTAAGTATACATCCGTATTTTGAAGCTAGTAACGAAGTACTTAGGTACTGGGCTGTAGAGACCCTCAGGGACTAACAGTCCACCAGCAGAGGCCTCGATGTGTATTGCTGAATAAGACACATTCTATGATTCTTTAAGATCTGACCTTTATGCACTTGTCTACAAACTTAAACAGAAAAATATTAGGAAATTTTAATTTAAAAAATGAAATCGTTTTACAAGTTTATTAATGGTTTTCTAACAAAACTTTGTATGTAAATTATCCAGAATTTTGAAAAGTAAACTTGGTAGAGTTAATGGTACAGTATATGTTAGAAATTGAATTTTAATGCGCGCCCCCCCCCCCCCACCCCTTTCTAATGAATGATTTGCTCTTTATTATGATCTGAATGAAATCAAAAATGTATTTTTCTTTTAAAATGTATATCTAAGAACAATCAGAGACATATTTTGATGTTTTCAATTTTTTAATTGATTGTGTGTATAACACTACACATGCTCTAGAAACTTTGACATTTTGTCATTACAATATATCATATACAGTAAAAATACTGTAGATTTTTTATATTTTGTATACAATAGATTGGTTAACAATAAGCATAAGTTTTGTTAAAGTTTAATTCCCCACTATGACTCCAAGGGTATTTTAAAAGCTTAGAAAATTTGCATATATTTCAAAATGTAACAATATGTCATTTTTATTACCCGAGATCCCCAGGGTGTATTTAGGTCAATGATTAATTGAGATCGTCAAGGTGTATTTAGAC
This sequence comes from Ostrea edulis, assembly GCF_947568905.1. Classification (NCBI taxonomy): domain Eukaryota; kingdom Metazoa; phylum Mollusca; class Bivalvia; order Ostreida; family Ostreidae; genus Ostrea; species Ostrea edulis. Next base: position 72,894,285 of record NC_079170.1, read on the forward strand.
CAATGTCTATTTGAGATGGTCAGGGTTTATTTAGACCAATGATTAATCGAGATATTCGAGATCGAGATATCCAGGTTGTATATCAACCAATTATTAATCGAGATCATCAGGCTGCATTAAATTAATTATTACTCAAAATTGTTAGGGAGTCCAATGATTATTCTGTGAATTAAAAGTAACGATTAAATGAGTAAGAATTACATGCATGGATAATAATATCATTTTGGGAATTAAGAGAGTGTCGGTGAAAAACATGCAAAATTTGATAAACTCAAGTCAGTGGCGGATTTAAGGGGCGGGGGTGAAGCTCCCCCCCCCCCTAAAATTTTCAAATATAGGTAAATTTTGGTATCTTGTTTAGAAAAATGTACTAAACGATAAATTAAGCAATAATTTCTTCCACTCTCGGAAAAAAAATGCTAAAATCTTTTGATTTCTTGGAATTGCTTTATTGGGAGAACTTAAATTTTCTAAAAACCCTTAAAATTTGCGACATTATACTAATTTCACCTTATTAAAAATGATAGAAAATAGCACAAATTACTTAAATAGGAGACATATTTCAAGTCCTATAAAATCTGTAAAATCCAGGAGCTTATAGGGGCTTCGCACCCAGCCCCCTCCCTCTCCCGGGCTTCGCCCTGAACCCATTGACCCCTGCCTCATAAAGTGGCCCCCCCGTAACCGCAATATTTGGATCCGCCCCTGAAAGTGATTATGTTGAAGGAATGAGAAGTATGGTCAGTGATGTGTTTACTTCTGTTATTGTTCAAAAAGTATGCATACATGTTAGCATATAATTATGAAACGTATTAGGAACTATAATTCATTCTAGAGAATGGTACATTTTTAACAGAGATATTATGCATATATACATTGAAAGTTTATATATATACTAGAAAAAATTTCTTGACTGTACTAGGGAACCTCATCAGTAGTCAGAAAAGAGAATTTGTAATCTGAAATTCTAATCTGATGATTATTTAAGTATTGTTCTACGTCTATTGCTGAATAAGACACATTTTATGATCACCAGAAACAAACATCTTTCAGACAACAATTGCTCTTTCTTTTTTTTCTTCTTCTTCTTTTTTTTTTTTTTTTTTTTTTTTTTTTTTGCTTCAGGAGATTCAATGACACTATTAACTTTTTGGACAAACATAAGGCAATATAACCACTTAATGGAGAACTTCGTGGCCTTTTTTTCTGCATTTCAATATCCAATCATTTCTTTTTTCTGTTAGTTCTTGGAGGAGTCCATTGTCATCAATTCATGAAATGACTGTTTATATCAACAACTCATGAGAAATAATGTCATATTGTGAGACATACATATCAGATGCTGTGTCCATACTTGATCTTCATGTTGAATTGTAAGAATAATTTCAAATCCCCAGCATTTTATCAACATTCTTGCATGATGAGTCTTATGAGAGTTTTGAGATTGATCACTGTTCGTTGTCTCCGCCTTTTCAGAGGGATAATGTTGATGTTGAGCACTATTATCTCTGCTTCCTGTAGAACGACATGCAGACCTGTTATTGTCTGTAAGTATCTTCTGACTCTTGATCAGTCAATTCATGGTGTTGATTGATGAAAACAGTACCTCTTCTGTGTTCCTTTTCTCTAGGAAAATCCTGTTTCACCTGAAACAATGAAAACATTGTTTTAAAAATTACTTAATGATTTATCATATTCAAAACCTTGCCACACTAGTGCTATCACAGTAAGGCCACAATAAAATGTGTGTTTCCGGTTTCCCCATTTGCTGCTGACCCTAAATATTTTATAGATGATATAGGTGTTTGAAAAAGAAAATGGAAATCCTGACTAAAATTACGTACTTTCTGTTTGCACGTTACTACTACAATAATGTCAACATCTGGGAACCTATCTGCACTAAACATGACAAAGTGTATTTAAAAAATATATTTTTAGATTCGTTTTGAGTAATAAACTGTTTCCTTTCATAAATGAAAGAGAAAGAAATTTTGATGCAAAATAATCCATGTGGTTGTATATATATACATCCCGATGTTTAGTATAATGTCCTGATAAGTCATTTTTACAGAAATAATATATTTTTACTAGTTTATACACCCACATTTAATTATGTTTATGAATGTATATAATATCAATAATTTGTGATTACTGTTTTGGTTATAACTAAACAAGAATGTGAGTGTATAACAGTCTATCATGTCATGTCAGGTAATTCCAATTTCAGGAGTACATACTAGTGTAATGTCCTGATGAACTTTGTTGATTGTTGATTGTTGACATATTTATGTTTTTCTATGTTTTGTCTTCTTGATAGAAACAAAAATTTTTTTTAAAAAACTCACTGATGTCAGGGGGTGGGGGGTGGGGTGGGGGTGGGGTGGTTAAGTTGAAAGAGACTGATACACACGCAATGCCCAGGTTCACCTTTATCGTGTTTACTGTTTAATGACTGAGTCAATGTGTCAGTTTGTTTATTCATAATTAATAATTCACTCCCTAGATCTATACCAGTACAGAAAAGTGTGTTCTGTGTATGTGTGTGGATATGTCACTGTGTATACATACACAAGTGAAATATAAACATGTAAAATCATAGATAGATACACATACATATATATGATATTCATTTTCTTTAATTTGTTTTTGAATTATGTCATACCTGATCCAACCATAATTACATTGTCCGTCTCGTTCTCAACCAGTGTTGACAAAATGTCGGTGTTGCCCCTCATTGTGGTTTAGCTTTCTATGTTGTGGTCTGGATGACAGCACCTAGCTTTATTTCTCCTCCATTGTAACCCCAAATTTGATCGATGCTTTTTTTTTTTTTATATAGTTTCATCATTTATTAAAAAGTATACATACTATTTGGGATAAAATATCCTCGGATTCTTTCTCTTAATTCTCACCAATGGTGCCAGGGGCCCATTGGATTGAATATATTTTATTATAATATTATTTTATATAAGGCATATATATGATTTATATGAAAATACATAATATCAAATATTTTCGAAATCATAAAAATATCATATACAACGTTGATGTAGATATATCAACAGTAGAATAACATAGAAATTACTCAAGGAATAATATATAAACAATGTAGTCCTAAGTTGACCGTATAGTTATAATGATAAATATTTAAGGATAGTTTATACTGGTCTCTTCACAGCAGTCAAGTTACATTAATTTACAAAGATGTTCAAAAAATTTATGCTCTTTTGCATTTATATACTTCAATGCTGATGCATAGAAACATAATGATTTTTTAACATGATTATACATATTAAAAGTCGTTTCACTTAAAGAATCTAATCTACATAGCTATTTATGTTTGTATATTCTGTAGGCTATATAAGTAATAAGTAAATTTAAGGATTTGGTTTTATCATTTTGTTCTAGAAAAAAATCCAACAACAATGTTTTTCCATTGAACTTTGAAGGATAGATAACAGCTAACAGTGTTCCATATATTTAAAACATTATCACACTCGTAAATCAACTGTTTTGTAGTCTCAACTTGCTTACAATGTGTGCATTCATTCTTTACATCTTTTTTCCATTTGCTAATATATGCATTATTACATAATATGTTATTCAATAACTTATAACTGAATTCCGCTATCTGTTTGTCTTTCAAATCTTTAATTTTACATTTATAAATGTTTATCCAATTAGAATCACCGAATATTCTGAATTCTTCAGACAGTAATGCCTGAACATTGGGTTTGCCAAATTTTTTTTCAACTAACTTTTTATAAAAAAGATTACTTAATGTTTTAAGCATATTGGTAAATCCAAGAAGGAAGTTAAAATTAGTGACATTTTGTTTATTTACACAGCTTGAATTTGAAAAATCGTTTAGTCCTCGAATTTTTCTCGTGATTGTCATAATAATTTTGTATTCACATAGCCAGTTAGATTTGTCAATAATATTTGAATAATGTTCTAGCGGTTTAAAAATTCCATCATCAAATAAATCACTAACATATAAGATACCAGATCTCGCCCAATTATCGAAGAAAATGGGGTTTCCTTTATATTTCAGATTTGTGTTATTCCATAATGGTTGTTGTAAAATATCATCAGGTAATCTTTTATCAAAGTTAAGTTCGCTTTTACATTCATTAAACACAACATTTCTTTATAAAATGGTGGTAATTTAGTTTTGTTTGAATTCCCCACATCAGTAGTTGAACATTTTAACATATAGTATATATCAAAGTTAAGTTTTCTACAATAATTATTTAAAATTTGAAGTAAGACTCCCTTTGAATTTAATAATCTCGGTACCCATGCTGCTTTTAATGCTTTTAATTTGCATTCTACATCTACTATTGAAAGACCACCTCTTGTTACATCTCCAACCAAAGTGTTTCGTTTGATTCTTTCTTTTTTATCCCAAATGAAATTAAAGATTAATCGTTGTACTTTTTTCATAAAATCTTTATCAGGAAGACATAGAATTGACGATACATATGTTAATTTTGAAATGGCAAGTGTATTTATTATGCAAGCTTTGCCCAAAAGTGTTAATTTTCTTCTTTTCCAGGATTCAAACAGTTTTTCCATTTCATTATATATTCTCATCCAATTTTTATTGTAACATTCTTCTTTATCGTGACCTAAAAACATGCCTAGACACTTGACCGCTTTACTTGTAACTCTAATACCAGAAAGTTCTTCAAACTGATTTTTCAATCTTCCAAGCAAAATACATTCAGTTTTATGGATATTAATTTTAAAGACAGCAGTTTCACAGAATTTATTTATTTCATCTAGGGCATTTTTCATAGAAATTTCATTATTTACCGCAACTGTTAAATCGTCTGCGTGCTGTATACTCTTTATTTCAGAATTATTTATCACAACACTTGATCGATGCTTTTGACATATTCTTAGTCTTAACATGCAATTGTCCACGGAAATATTACAATTCTAAACATCAGAAGTATTGCCCCCGGCACGTCCAAATATTTACCACACTGTCCGGGAAGTTCTTCAGTGCATTGTAACAGTTGCAAGTGACAAGACACATCCATCTTACATTCATATATTTGAAATATATGGCATTCAATAAACACATTGTTCGAAAAACTGCTGAAATCATACATTTAATGCAATATATGATGCAAGTCGCGTCTGCTTGCCATTTTTTCCCGTACTTGAATAAAGAGCGGCATTACGGGAGATAAATCTTCCAAACATTCTCGAAATCTTGTAATATCTTCTTTCTTTCTTTTTTCATGTTTGGTATGTACTGTTCAATTTTATGTTTTTCATTGACTTTATATTATTCATTTACAATAAAATTTGTTTATTATCTATAGAATAAATCTTATCAATTATGTTTAGATGAAAATATCAAGTAAACAAACTATTGGATAAATTCACTATGGTCATTATTTCAACTACTTATTTGACACATATATGTATATTAGATGAATTGCCATCACTGAATTTTATATATTTGTTAAAACCTAAATTGATCTTCATTTTTTATATCGTTACATGAAGTTTTGATCTCCATTAAAGCTGTACTGCTGCACCAAACTTGCATATTTTATCTGTAATTCTAAAGTTTAGCCTACATATGGCTTTGTCCTTAATTATAAATACATGCAATCAGAGCAAAACATTAATATTCTTTAAATTTAATGTATGCTTTGATGATGTAGCAAAAAAAGGAAGATTTTTTAAGTATTGCAAATATTTTATAAAACATCAAACTTCCATGATAACTGCAATGCATGAATGCTAATTATTGCTCTATATCAAAACCAGTTGTTTCAACAACAACAACAAAATAGAAACACCTGAGTAAATTCCAAAGTACATTTTTCATCTCATGTTACACCCTAGATCATAAAAACATATAACAAAATGGAAAGTTCTATGTACCTATCTGGACGATTTTAGCGATTTTGCATGTTTTTCTCTGAGACATCCTTTTGAAATTAACAATTAAGTGATTAAGAATTACATGCATCGACAATAATATCCTCAGCTGTCGTAAAATCAATTTCAACTTGACGACAATTCGATATTGCTTTACAAGGAAACAAGGGCATATATTTCATAAAATCAATGACGAAATAGATTTACTAACACACGAACAGTATATAAAGTACCGTAAAATTCAATTACTATCAGTATCATCTGAATTTCATATCAGGTAAATTTCTTTGTCGTCAGTACATGTATAACGAGAAGAGTTTTAATGAACTTAAAGGTTAAGTTTGTAAAATTTACTACAAGGTATATTATTAGAGATATATAGTATATTGATATACTAGAGGGTTATTACATTCCAACTACATATTCCGATTGATTCGAAAACATTATTTATTAAAACGATTTATTGCATATAGTAATTTATCATATCTCAAAAAGTGTATACATGTATAAAGATCCTGAATTTCTTTCACTTAATCTGCTCAAAGTGCTGTGGGTCAATTAAAGATAACAGGAACTGTTTTACAATTCATATCGATAATTATTTCATTAGTCATGTGAAGAAAATTTAATTTATTCATTTGATTCAGTAAATCTAATCCTTGGAGTAGTTGATACATCACTGATTTTTATAAAATGTTATTACAACTTCTTCTATTGAGCAAAATAAGTATAAGTAAATGTAAACTTCTCAGTTTTTTACGTCACTTAATATTGATTATTGTGACTTGAAAAATCAACAGTTTCTACAGTAGCTTCAATAACCAACTAACGGTGTCATTTTATTTCAGGTACATATCATCACACGACAAACTCAACTCAGCGGTAATTTCAAAACAGCCTTGAAATGGTAAGAATATTAATGTTTCGGTGTATGGGAAGATTACATGCTTCGACAATGCAATATCATGAAAAGCATGTCGATATTCCCCCATAATTATTCCATAGTCTGTCGAGGTACGGTAAGACCAGTTACAGTCTTTTCCATGCAAATGAGAAGCTTAGAAACCCATGACCAGTATTTTTATCATTCAAAATCAATGCATTCATAATCAACTCTTCTGACGCAAAAAGGGGTGAGCACAGATGACAAATGACTTACGTGCACCACATCACGTCATACAATGACGTTCCATGGACTGCGAATATTCAATTTCCACAAAATCGATCCAGCGTAAGATATTCCCTCGGGGTTAGTCAATTATCATTTCATAAAGTAACGCCAAATTAAATATGCATTAATTCTATAGCTGTCCATTGTTCTGGTAATCGAAAAAGCAGATTTGATATCGCAGTCAATGGGACCATTACATTAGATTAACGACCTGCAGGTAATTTTGAAATTGCATTTTTTCCCGAAATAAACAGCACCAACACTTTTTAACACTTTACACCATTCCTCACGATAAATGAAAGACTAGTTTTTTGACATATTGAACTGTCTCTCCTTCAATTAAAACGAAACTCAGAATTATTTGTATCTAAAAATTACTTTATGAAACACCATTCTAATTGTATGCACAAGTTCTCTGAAATTGAAATTAAAAAGATTCTGGCGTTTCTTATTCATAATATTTAAGAAGTCTTTGGTGATATTTAGATGGTTATTTTTACAGCGACATTTGGACTCTAACATCTCTTATTTGTAAACAAAACACCTCTTATGCATTTCGGTAAAAATCACAAATTCATATCAAATATTGAGAGCTTTAACATGCAATTAAATAAGGGAAAGCAGTGTAGTTAGTCAACTAAAGGTATTTAAATAGTTTCTTTCATTTCCCATGGGCACGGATTATGGTCCATTATTAGCTGACCTGGTGGTGTTTGTATGAGGATGCATTTATTCTAAAGCTTCTGTATGGGGACGAATGTCTTGCTGTGACCTTCAACTTGACATTTAGAGGCATGCACAGCGTGTTCTTAGAAAACATATTCACCTTTATAAAGAGCATATTTTATGTATGATCAATATTTAAACCGCGAGAGGTTACTGACAAATAAATGGATATTACAGGGGTTTCGTCCGTTTTTGGTCGTTCAACAGGGAATGCTTATTCGTCCTAGGTGCCTGATCTTACGTATCACGTATCCAGGGGTCCATGTTTGCCTTACTTTCAATATAGTATTCTTTATAGCATCGCTTCGTGGTTTGCAAGTGTAGCCTGTCGATGGAAGGGATGCTCTCCAGCGTATTTTGTGCCAGATTGGGCCGTTATTCGCATACTAATTTTAACTGTGGATTGTCTTGTTTGCCTTATCAAGATATAGGGCTGACGGTTGGCGTTACGGGTCACCAGGGATGTTTACTCCTTCTGGGCACTTTATCACATCAGTGGTGTCTCTAGAGGTCCATTTTTGCGCCACTTTGAATTTTATATTCTTTTGGGATTGATGAAATCAATCAATGTTAGCTATCTTCACTCTTTCATATATCACCTTTTCATTTTAAAAGTTCATATAAGTTTAGGACACCAGTTTATCGTATCTACCAGTGAAAGAGTTCAGCACCATCTGACTTCACACTATCAGACATTTAGATAGAATACCTGCATTAATTTTCATTTGATATAGCTTAATCTAGTCGACTATAAATGAAAATGTATATATTGCCACCTTTTTTTAAATGCCAAAAACCCTGGATTGTGAAATTCAATTGTCTATTGTTCACACATTTCATAACTGACCAATTTGACCCCGCACTCATACCAAAATCCCTACCCTGGAATCATAAAATTTATAATTTTGGTGAAGGGCTATCTGTTCTTTCAAAATATCTACATTTATCTAGTGTCAATTTAATATCAATAGCACTAAAGAAAATGTCATCTAAGTGTTTTACACATACATGTATAAACTACATACCAAGTTTGACCTCGCCCAGTGGTCAAAACCCCTACCCCGGTGATCCTGAAATTTACAATTTTGGTAGAGGTCATCCTGCTCTACATTACTATGCATTTATTTTTTTTTAAACATATGCAGTTCTACAGAAGTTCCAAGAATGCTTCATACGAAATTTGAAAAGAACTGGAATGATAGTTATCAAGAAGTTCAAATGCTGGTATGTTAAGACAGGTCATGCTCCATTTATAAACGTAAACTGCAAAAAAAAAATTAAATCTGTCCTACACAGAGAGAGGGTGCTACTAACTCTTAAAGATATTTTAAAACACCCATAGTATATCAGATTTACTTTCAGTAAGAAACAATTATTAAACATTTAAACATGAAACCATCTAGCCCATGTTTTACATTTTGAACTGATTTTATGCAGTTTTCTTTAAAATTTTGCTTAAGGTAAATCCATACTCGAAGTTTTATCCGATAAAAGTTTTCAAAGTGTATTTATTTCCATTCATTAGAGTTAAAACTAGGAAATTATCAAATAAAATACATAGGTCATCACACTTTTTTTAAAAGATGCGAGACGTACATGAACAGAATCATATATCACCGTCAGAAAATTACAAGTTTCCTTAAATAGGATTATCAAAATTTCATACAAACTGGTTATGACGATATAATAGCATTCATAACAATTTCATGAAACTGTATCTTCACAAAAATATACAAAATGTCTGTAAAAATAAAGGAAATCTATCACATAGTAGACTTAATAAAGAAATCAATGAAAACATAGTTATTGCCCTTGGAATAAATATTTTAAAACGTATCATTGATTGTTCATCTATAACTTAGACTTTTGAAATAGTTGATTTTGAACAAGATTTTTTACAATAATCATCGGGAAAGACTAACAAAATTTATGTTCCTATCATGCATAAATCTAAATAAAGCATTGATTTTGCAAAATCTGATGACATCACAGGAGGGTGGAACTACGTTAACAGACGATTCTATCAGTAATGTCCGTGTACATTAGCTTATGACCTTTCACACGGTTTATAAAATGTCTCTGAAAGTATGAAGCGTAGTGTGCTACTTTTGCAGTTTTATTTCAGTCTGTGACAGAGGAAAATCGGATCGACATGCTAAATGGAATGTTTTCCCGTTAGACAAAATTGTCAATGAATGACATCAACATACCTTAAAATATCAATAAATTTTCAGCGTTTCACATGTATATTCCATATATCTCATGTCATATATTTCAAATGCTCCACATTTTGTCGATATTTGCATGGCACACATAAACAAATTCCTTGTCTGTGTCAACGTCACTCGATGTATAGTCATGACGTAATCAGTTTACTTTCATATCGATCAGACAGAAATTACACAACAGCAGTATAGCATTTCCAATTTCCTTAGATCTTAATAGCTGTATGGTTTATTTTATGCATAAATAGAACTTAAATTAAAAAAAAAATGGAATTTGATATATGCTTAGTGATATACTTATTTCAATTATGACGTCACAATGTTTCACGGATTTTAACCCAGTAAAGATTTTCATAACCTGCCTTAACGTACCCGCGAAATGTTTATTGATCACACATTTAACAACTGACCATTTGTCTCCAACCCTCATACCAAAACCCCTACCCCTTTGATAAAGGACTACCTGTTCTTTGAAAATAGCTCTGCATTTTCAATTTATTGTCAGTAGCACTAAAGAAAATGGTATTTAAAGGACACATCTTGTGTTTTCAAAGTATACAAAATTATATGCATTTTGTCTTCCTTGTGCTTATAGAAATTAATTGTAATTGTTCTTTCGCTGAAGTATTGCGATAATTAGCCACAATACGGACTTACATCTAAGTCCCGATTTCAAAAAGCCTAGCTAATTAGATCAGTAGTCACGTGGTACACTGATGTCATATGCGGCCTTCGTCGATCAACTTGTTCTAAAAGTAGTGTTAGATATTTTTAAAATCTCGGGTTTTGGGGGCCTAATTTATTTATCATGGACAATATTTATTTCGATGTTCTTATATCTTTTAGTCATCAGTGCATATAAATAGCGATCCGAATGTAGCGAGGAAAGCGAGTATTTAGCGTTGTTGCATTTCTTAAATAAACAGTCCAATTATTATTAAATTTATTTTTGGATAAGTTAGATGGGCCTATATTATGATATGATTACGTATCATTGACAACTAGCCCTATTGTCACGGGTGTATTTCGAAAAAAAATATTGAAAATGATCAAATTTATAGTGAAAATCACAATACTTTTAAATTATTTTATTCAAGCAATTTTATTAATCATTATTTTTTTTAATCTACACGTTGTTACTTAGGAAGGGGGAGCGCGATGTGCTGTTGTTGAACTATTACGTACGCGTTTCTTAAAAAAATGAAAGCATTATAATCTAATTCAAAGTTGGGAAATATCATATTTTATTATTTATAATTGAATGTTCAATTATCATTATCTTTAAATTTCTTTTTTAAAACTACCAGTTGGTGGAAACTGCGAACACAAGTTCTGCCGATATGTTGTTACAAGGTGAAGGTCAGTTGATGCGAGTGTGTATTGAATTTGAGAGCATAATGGGAAGCATATGCCGTAGACCCATCTGTAACAGTGCGTAGCTTCGATAGAACCATTTTCTCGTAGTTTATCTACGTCTTTGTCCAAGTGCTTGTTTGAAAAGCTACAGGGGAAATTTCTACTGATTTTCTTTATGGCAAAGTCGTTGTGCCGACAAAAAATATTCACGTCTTGTCCCTCAAAAATTGGGGAAAAAACAGTCCAAATCCTCTCTACTGACAGCAAGTATACCCTCAAACGGAACAAATCATCCTAATGCAGTATTATTTACAAGCCGTTAATGTGATAATTTGTTTTTTGTCAATTAAATCTAATCTTTTTATGAAATGGTTAACAACTGTTTTCAAATCGTCTCACTCGAGATCGCATATGACGTCACAGATAATGGCGCGGGAAATATCGAAGAAAATATGCATATTGCAGGATTTGAATTTCATCGCTTTCAAACTCGAAAACTACACAAACTATTTCATTTAAAACACATGTAAAGTAGTTTTAGGCGTGAAATGAATTAATTTTGCTGAACAAATTAAAACATTTAGAAACATGCAATGTGTCCTTTAAGTGTTTTACACATAAATACTATATACCAAGTTTGGCCCCGACATGGGGTAGGAACCCCTACCCCGGGGATCATGAAATTTACAATTTTAGCAGAGGTCGTCCAGTTCAACATCACTATGCATTTAGTTTTTTCTACACGTGTTGTTCTTGGGAATTTTTTTTTTTGAAAATTGGTCAATTTTTGGCAGTTTGTGACTCAAGGGTGATGGTGTCCTGAAGTTTACAATTTATGTACCCCTTGTCGCTAACATTCCTCATACCAAATTGAAAAGAAATGGACAGGCATTTATGAAGAAGAATAAACTCAGGTGACCTAAAAATTGAATATAATGATCAGAAAAATGCAAAACCAAAAGCAGAACAAAAACGGACCTATATACACACCAAAGACAGGGTCAGGTCTCTGGGAGGAACGGCCCAATTAAACTAAATACAAGAGAGCATACGACCCCACGACTGCAGACCACACCTACAAACCAAGAAGTCATGCATAGGTTCATCAGCGAAGAAAGAGAGCAAATCTATAGTCATTTCTAAAATAATTTAAATCGTCGAAATGAAATATTTTGTGTCGTAATGTTTCAAACGATATTCCATTTAGCAGTTTTTAATGTTTTAAAGACTCTAACAATTGGAATCTCCTCTCTTCAATAGTGTATTCGATATAAAAATTCGGGGTTTCTAATACAGACTCCATTATTTCTTCTTATTTATACATACGATAATACTTCTAAGTTTATTAGAGCGTTATTTGCAACATCGTGAATAGAACTGTACTGTCTTCAACTGTAAAAACTTCATTCTCGAATTATTTTCAACGACATAAAGCTATCTACTAAAAGCAATTCTTAATTTATATAAGTAATGCATCGCCAAATTGTCTGTTTCCGGAGTGTTCAAGCAGCAAGGGACTTGTGTGGTTGTTTTACATCTATGAAATGTCTGTTTCAGAAGTGTACATACAGGAAAGAACTTCTTTTGTTGTTGGTTTCCATCTATGCAGCTGTTAATGGTGATTATGATAAAGGAATTACGTTGACAAAGGGTCAATGTCAAACTTTTGAAAAATCTGTTAACAAGAAGGTAGATGGCAGTTCCTGCTGCAATCCAAGTATGTTTTATTCACACTATTTAATCGTATTTTGCCTTGCAACGACCCATTCTTTTATCTATCAATTTATGTTTGATGTTAGGATCATCGTTATCAGATTAAATAAAATTTGAAATTATTTAATTTATTCACCAAATGTATAGGAATAGGCAGCTTGATTAATTTACTAGAATTCTACTTAACATTATATGCATGCTAAATTTAAAGGGGCATTTTTCTTTCAAACCCTATTTGCGAATTTTCACTTATATTGTAATGTCGCCAGCATTAGACGATCGCTTACCACGATTTTTGACAAACAACTTTGCTTGAATAACGTATATCAAATTCTTTCCGGTTTTTGAAATATTTAGAAAATACTTTTCACCACTCTCGGCCTTTTATTTGAGGGACTTGTCCCCCAAAATTGATATAATCGAATAGGTCTTGTTATTAATTACATATGTTGTTCTGCAACGTTTAGCAAAATATTTTTAGTTTACAAAATACATATGATATTCAGCTTTGGGGCCCTTAATTCCTTAAAAGGGATGTACAACAAAATTTAAAGATGACATATTGTTTAAAGTTACATTCTGAATCATTTGCATTATTCTTTGCAAAGTATTTTTCGTTTAAGAGATAGGAAGAATGAAATGTTCGTACATTATTTTCCTTAAAAACTCTTATTAAATAATCAATTATCATTGATAGTTTTCAAAATATTCAGAAAATACTTTTGACCTCTTTAAAGCCTTTGTTTGAGGATCTGGCTCATAAATTTGGATATTGGCAAATACATCTTTTCACTATCTGCAACTTTTCTTATATATGTCTTTATAAAGTAATTTTTTTTTTATAAAAAGGTGTCAACGAATATGTATCAAAAATTGCACCAAAAAAAGTTGCACATTTTCGAGTCCAGGCGAGTTCCGGTGCCCTTTGCTATAGACAAATCGCACTACCCTATATGTCACATTTGACTCCACTTTCTGGCACACTGTTTTCCCCTAAAATAGCTCTTACAAGTTTATTGTTATTTCGGATTTCAAATATTTTGGTTGAACATCACCGAAGAGACAGTATTCATCGAAACGAGCACCTGTTACATCAAAATTGGTACCGTATACGTTTTACATCTACGAAGTGTCCTCTACAATCGTTGAAAATCTGAAGTTGATATCTTTCATAGTTATAAAAAAAAAAGGACACGTGACCCTCTGAAATTCAACATGGTATGTAATAAGTGACATAGTCAAAATCGGAAAAAAAAGTTTCGAGTTCAAGTACATCTCTACCATCCTGAAATTTTACAAAATTCGGTTGACTCATATTCGAGCAATCACGCAGAAAAAATGTTAGAGAAAAAACCTTACAATAAGGTCTTCCGTTGGAAATGGAAATCCTTAGTGATAATAGACAAAAAACTTACAATAACAATAAGATCTTCCGTTGGAAATAAAATACCTTAATAAGCCATAGAAACACTCTAAGGTTTTCCGTTGCAAATGAAAGATCGTAATGATAACTAATGTAGTACCACCATGTATCCTAATGCAAAGGAGGAAAATTCTGTCATACTGCTTGAATGGAAAAAAACTAATAATAACCATAACAATACCTGCATTGCAAAGAATACCACGTGATGATGCAAGGTTATATTTATTACAATACATTTAAACTGTAACTAACATACATATTGCAAGCATAAACAGCAATACTAGATATATAAAATCCTCTCTCTCTCTCTCTCTCTCTCTCTCTCTCTCTCTCTCTCTCTCTCTCTCTCTGCGTGTGTGTGTTTATATAATTGAATTGGTGATTGTATATTGTTTAACGTCCCTCTCGAGATATTTCACTCATATGGAGACGTCATCATTGTTGATGAACGGCTACAAAATTTAGGCATGTTGGCGGTTATGACCTTTGAGCAAGGAAGGATCTTTATCGTGGGGTATCATTCTAGCCCGGAATTCCAAACGGGAATGCATACAATATTTTAAACACTCAAACCGTATACCTACTTTTCATAGTATATATGTACAAATATATACATGTACACAAAATCGATATTACTGAGCAAATGTCATCAGTTCATCGCTTAGATAATGATTCGTATATTTAAGAGTGATAGTCGACAAAGTCTAAAGACCGATATAATTTCTTTACATAATGATCCAACAAGGCAATGTACAGGATTTCACTGAGCCCATTGAATACAATTCCTTTAAAAGATACATTTTTACCATGCACAAAGTTTTTAATTCCTTGAAGATACTGTGAACATTCGATACCTTTAACTTTCTTCTTTGTGTATTGTACTTTGTAGAACCGAAAACACCTGTAGCATTCCATGCTGAACTTAGTTCTGACAGAACGTACAAAGCTGGTTCACCCTGGGTCTTTGACAAGGTCGTCACCAACGTAGGAAATGCATACAATCCTGCGACAGGGAAGTTCACCACGCCAAGTAAAGGTATCTATCTGTTCAACTGGTACACTCTCGCTTACCCTGGTAAAAAAGCACATGCAGGATTATACGTAAATGGGAAGATCAAAGGAAGACAGGCCACAAATAACATAGGTAATGCGGGAAAGCACATTACTTCTGATAGCAGCATCGTCCTGGCACTGGAGAAGGGAGATTTAGTATACATTATGGATGCTCACGGAATAACATCAGAAGTGAAAGGCCGTTGGACAGCCTTTGGTGGTGTGCAACAGAACTGACATGCAGAAAAGCAGTTGTTTATCTACTTCCTTCAATAAAGGTTTATCTAAATTCTTTCCAATTTTATTTTCATATGCCCGTAGAAATAATCCAGAGACAAACATATTCTGAATTTATCAATACAATACAAATTAACAAGGTTATGCAAATATCAGTGTACTAATGGTACTGAGATATCTAAAGGCGTATTGTAGTAATGGTTTAACGAGTAACTAGAGATTATCTTTTATGAAAAACAAGTGTCTCTCCAGCTCCCCAAATTGGAAGTGCTCCAAATGAAACCAACTCTCCTTAATGTACTGCATGGTATGGCTGGGAAAGCATGAGCAGGAACATTATGAACTCCAATAAGCCACATAGGAGAAGTGTTCACAAACTATTTTACACCATCCATCCCTCAAATCCACTATGACTTAAGGAATACAATTGGATCCCTTTGTGCCTACAATATGCGCATTGAAGTATTGTACAATATTCCAAGTTTTGAACACTTTTCCTATATGACTTATCTGAAGGATTTGAGACTTTGTACAATGCTTCATTGCCATTTGTAGATGTGTATATTGTCAGAATATGAGTGTCCTATTCTTTTAGTAAACGTTACATAATAGTGGATATAAAATAGTTTGTGAACAATTCTCCTATATCGCTTATTAGATAGATTTGAAATTTTGTACAATATTTCCTTGCCATTTTTACATGTGCATATTGTCCGGACAGGAGGATAAAATAATTTTTCATAAAGTTATAGTGGATCAAGGAGAAGTAGAGGATGTCAAAATAGCTTGTGAACGCTTCTCCTCCTGTATGTAACAATTGTTGTCAATAAACTCCTAAACAGGTGCTCCAGAATTTCTAAGGCATCTCAGTTAAGGCTATCCGAAAAAAAATCTCAGTGCTGTTATAAATGTACCTCTGTGCACTTCGCACCATATGACGTTACAGTGAAAAAGTACGTCACAGCGTACATGTTCTGATAGTTGTATCGTGGGGTAAGTGTCATAATATTTTGTCGTTATTTACTACTGTTATCAAGTGATAACCTGTATACGTGAAAACATGTCTTGTCAAATGATTGTATATATTATTCCTCTATGATATCAAATCATTCTTCATTTTTAATATAATAGTATGCACAAAGGTGATATTCATATTATATTGTGACCTTGAAATGGCCCCCTAATCTCAATGACTGATGCGTTTAAAAATTCCCTTATGTACATGAATAATCTCATACTACAGAAACAGTGGCAAAGTTCAGGTTCATCTGCTATAAAAAAAACAATGCAAATTTTTCTGAAATATAATCTTGATATATTTATGTGTTTGAAAAGTGCGCTGAACAATTTTTGTCTTGTATACTAACAGTAAGATGTATATAGCAATGTGGACAACCCCGGTAAATCGCTGATGACTGTTGATATGTCGTTAAATTATAGCATGTTTAGTTTGAGTATGTATTTGGTCTTAACACTTTTCATGTTAAGGATTTTTATTTATTTATGAGTATATCAATAAATATTCAGCTCGTTACCCTTTTGTTCACAAGTAGGGCCGCTTGCTGTTTTCCAAAAAATAAAGCATTACGTGATATTCAACTGACTTTACGGGAAATTACCACGAGGGGAATTTACGGTAACTCAGTCACAGTCAACATATGAGTAGTATCGTTTCGGTTTTTAACCGTAACAAGTGTAATAGTACCTTTGAATTTGAGGTGCGATTTCACCCCATGATTATTGTGCATTTTACTATGAAAGCCCTTAACCTAATTGCGTACTGCAATAACGTTTCACATGTGAGGTGAAGTCCGTAAGCTATAATAGAATATCACTTGATTAGTTACTGTCGTAAATTTAATTAAAACTCTGCTTTCGTTTCCGATAAACTACCCTGAAATAGCAAAAACGAAAGTACAGTGGCGGAGACGCTTTGGCGGATCTAATCAAGCTTTATCTTTTTTAATGACAACTTAAGATAATGCAATATGGGATAAATCAATTGTGTGTCGGTGTTTGATTTCGATCTTACGGGAAAAAAAAAGTTTCGATAAGAGTTGAATAAATAAAACATGCCTGTTCATTTCTTCAATCCGTGATTTTTGTCTTGAATCGGCCTTATGGATATTTCCAGAACGAAGAACCAAGTCACAATAGACGCTTTGGTATACAATCAATCGCATATTCCCGGGCTTTTCCGGCAATCCAAAAGTTGTTATTGGTTTATAACATGATTAGCATACAAGTGTGTAGGTGTTCAGAGTCAGTTATACTTATAATACTTTTGACCAGACTTTATCATTTTATGAAGAACATCAACGAAACACTCCATCGTTTAACGACATTCAGTAAACAACACGCTAACGGTACTGCAAACAACACTTCATGAATTAATGTCACTGTAAACAACAGGCTAACACGATAACGGTCCTATACTCAGCACTGCATGGTTTAACGTCACTCAGTAACAACACGATATCTGTATTACACACAACATTCCATGGCTTAACGTCAACCAGTAAACAACAAGCTATTGGTACTACACACAAAACTCCATGGTTTAACATCACTCAGTAAACAACACGATAACCGTACTACACACAACATTCCATGGTTTAGCATCACTCAGTAAACAACAAGCTAACGGTACTACAATCAACACTCCATGGTTTAGCGTCACTCAGTAAATAATACGCTAACGGTACTACACTCAACATTCCATGGTTTAACTTCACTCAGTAGTCTGTGACGATGGGTTTCCCTCAACTATAAACAATACATAGTCACGCTAACGCAACTACACATAACATGCAGTCATTTAACGCAATTTTAAACAACACGCAGATAAGCACACTAAAACTGTCACGCATAGTCACGCTAACGCAGATACACACAAAACACATTCCCTTAAACGTAATTAAAATCCTTAAAACAGTCCTGTCAAAGATACCATGTCGTGGATCTAACAGTAGCATAAAACAAAAACACTGTCATCCTAACGGAACTATATACAACGCGATCTGTGACTATCAAAACAAAGTACATCGGACATAACAGGGCATACGGTAGCTGATGTAATTAAGAAAGTTTAACCTAACACAACACGTTTTCAACTAGGTTCAAATTCATATAACAAACCGACACAGCCACACGTTCTCAACGCATTGTTCCGCTGGCACAAAGAATTCATGCCATATTCGTGAATTCACAAACCACGTTGTTGGACCATCCCGCTGTGAGACTTTGCTATAGGAGCTAGCTGTTGCCCGTCATAGCGTCATTGTGCCAGCAAATAATTGTTTAATTGTTAAATAAAGCTCAGTGGAGATGACACAGAGCATTTAATCAATGATATTTTTTTATGTGATGCACAACTTGCAGTTGCGTGCAATAATTTACACAAAACACCGTTGCGCAAATCAACAAAATACAACGTTGCACTAGTACACCTGAACACAACTCACCGCTGTGCTACAACAAACTTACAAAACACAACGTTTGGCTAATGATAACTATACATAACACATCATTACCATATATAATGCGATAATCGTCCTTAAGTCCTGTTTTACCAGCGACACTTTCAACAACGAGGGGTTATTTCTTAGTAGCACACCGTCATTCCTTTTATAAACGGAACGCTGTCCCGCTGATATAAATTTACACAACACAATGTAGCGTATTCGCACGACACTTTTCTCAAATTGACATGACTTCAAATAAGATGTCGACGGTAAAAACAAATAATGTTCATTTAAATAGCTCCTGGGCTGACAATATATTTTCTGTATACAGCACACAACATAAATATACGTTATTGACAGGTGCCGCCACGTTTATACAACTCACCCCGTTTTTTTCCGGCGGACAAAGCTATTAATAACGCTATGAAATAAATGTTGCTTCTTCAAATACACTTTAGTATGCACTGCGATGCTTAATGCCTACATACATCGTAATTGGCAGTTATATGTATGCCAATTTGAAGCGTTGCTGTTCATACTTTGGTGTATTTTTAAAGATCAAATTCATTTCTTATAAGTCCTTCCTGTCGGGTATTCCCAGCCGTTAAAATAGACGTAATATATTTATCATGATTCATACTCGCATTGTTTTCACAACTAAAAATCATTAATGACGCAATGGCTATTACAGTAGGTAAAAATATCAAAGGCAAAACCATTGGAGAAGTAAACATAAGTACAAAGTAACACGGAACCAAAGAATGCTAAGTCGTAAAATTGTTGTTTCCACTTCCCAAAATTATTCGTTTCGGGCATTTTTAATCTAGCTAGCATATCTGTATGTGACAGTAAACATTTTCCTTCCAATATAGTAGGACCTTTTAATATTGATATAAAAAGACGTCGGAAATACTTCATCACAAAACTAAATTCTCCGTAGTTATGCAATGTACAATCTTGCTCAAACATAAGCTAAATATTTAAAAGTGTTTTTTGTAGATACATGTTATTATATTACAGACGCTTGTTGAGGCCAGTACATAAAGATAACTTTCTTTGATTGCGTTTAAACGCAATGATCATTACGTTTAATTGCAAAAGATTGCGTTTAAAAGCAAAATTTGCATTTAAACGCAATGATATTGAGACTAAATGCAATCTTTTGCGTTTATACGTAATAATCATTGCGCTTAATTGCAAACTTTTGTATTTTTTGCCGATTAAGCGCAATGAAATAAGGTTATTTCTATGTAATGACATCAACAGGCGTCGAATTCCCTACTATATAAATGACGAATTATGTCTTTTGTCCATCGTCAACTTCCCACATTTATGTAGCAATATCCCATTATCACTCGCATATAGTGTTTATATATCTCAACTGATTCGATATGCAAGAGCTTGTTCTGGGTATAGTCAGTATTTAAATCGAGGTAAGCTACTGACAAACAAGTTGATGGTACAGGGATTTCAACAGTCTCGATTGAAGTCAGCATTTCGCAAATTCTATGGTCGTTATAACGATCTAGTTCGTCAATACAACCTCGCATTGGGTCAAATGCTGTCTGACGTGTTTCATACCGATTGTTAAGCCGTTCTTGGCACACTGATTTTGACTGCGGATAACTCCGTTTACCTGATCAGGATATGGGGCTCACGGCGGGTGTGACCGGTCAACAGGGGATGCTTACTCCTCCTAGGCACCTGACCCCACCTCTGGTGTGTCCAGGGGTCCGTGTTTGCCCAACTATCTATTTTGTATTGCTTGTAGGAGTTATGAGATTGATCACTGTTCGTTATCTTCACCTTGCACAAAATTCGAATTCTTATGTCTTTTTCACCGACCTTATATATTAATCAAATTCTTATATAGGTGTACATATTGTAATAGTTCGTTCAAAACGTAGGCGGACATATTGTGACACTTTGAAAAAACTGGGCAGATATACAGTGCAGGTGGACATATAGTGACTCTTTGAAAACAAATCGAGTGGACATTTTGTTCAGGCGGACATATAAGGACATTTTGGTCCAAAATTGGGCGTTCATATAACGAAGGCGGACACAATGTTCGGGTGGACATATAAGGATCCAACAGGTACAGGAACATATAGGTACCTAGCTTCAGTCACATACCAGGGACGGATCCAGGTATTGTTACCAATACACGATTCTAGGACCTATACCTTAATATCTGTATTCTACCTGTCTGCATGCATTTGACAATTTCTGCAAAAAAGAAGATTAATCGGCGCTGTCATACTGAGCCCTGTGATCTCTAAAGTATGTACACATGGAGGACGAAGGATTGAGGACCGCAATTCTAGCAAATAAAGATAAAAAAAAAAAGTTCTCGAACATGCACACTTTTGTGATGTGTACACGTTGATAAAACATCGTTTCCCTTTTCATACAATATCCAACTTTCATAGCTATCTTTTGTTATCAAATCATCGTGTGATAATTGTATACAAACTCAATGTTTGAGGCACCGATGTAGTATTCTGGAGCACTTTATGATATAAAAATCAAACATTTTATAATACTACACATTCTTATATTTTGATATCAAACAACATAAGATTTTTTGTCATTATACTTTCAAGTAAACTACGTGAATCCGATAAAGATTTGATGAAACATAATTATACGTTACACCTGAGAGAACTGTTCCTTTCAATAAAGTCACAAAATTAATAAGAAATGAATGTACCTTATTCATTACTGTTACCGAACTTTCGTGGGTGAAAATCTCGAAATGGCGTGTTTCACTGCGCTTGTTCACGGTAAGGTCCACATTTTCTACGTGAGTATTTTGATATTTGCTTATGAATTTTTAGTGCATACATGGTATGTCTCTGCTAGGAATAATGGAAACTGTCTCACCTATGTGTGTGAAGACAATTTCTATTCATTTCTCTGTTTAAAAATGCAGAACATTTCTATCAAATCTTAGACCCTCGGTGTCAGAAATTTCTTTTCCTAGACATCAATATGGCAAATTCATAATCCTTTTCGAATAGTATGTACCAAATTGTGTACCAGTTATCCATTTTGAACCCCTATCATTATTTAGTTGCACTCTGTTGTGTTTGAGTGGATGAGTGTGTGTCAAACAGAAATAATTTAAATTTGCAAGAGTCTCTCATAGATATGCTTCATGATTCCTTTTTCACAAATTTGCATTCCAATGTATCTTTGAATATTATTAATTCCAACATATATACCAGCCCCAAGCATTTCTATATCAAATACAGATGTCACTTTCCTCTAATAAACCTCAGCGGGGCCCTTGCTGACGGTATCAGTTTTCTAGTTTTCTAGACATATTTTCAATTTCGTCCCGTGGGAATCCGAGCTTGAATACGTCCTCGGTACCCCTTGCTTGTCGTACATATAAGAGGTGACTCAATAAGGCGGACCTTCGGATGAGACCACAAAAACCGCGGCCCAATGTCACAACAGGTGTGGCACAATAACGATCCATCCCTGTCCGAAAGCTGTAAGCGCCGAACAGAGGCCTTTTTGCAGCCCTTCACTGCCATATGTGACGTCTTCATATGAGTGAAAAATGTTCGAGCCGGACGTTAAACAATATACAATCAATATAAATAATTTTATCTTTAGAAGTTGTGGTAATATCACACGTCAAATTCGAAATTGAAATTTGTTGATGGGGCAAGGACACGATTTGAGCTGAAAATTTTCAAATTCTGTTTTTCCATTTTTAATGTTTAGAATGCTTACCTGGAAATCTGGATGAGGTTGAATTGACTCTTGTCCTACGATATGTCCCAAACACTCTAACTGATTGTACGCAATGGCACACTTACTTGGTTTGGCTGTTAATTTAACACTTCTAAGTTTCTGTAACACTTCAGTAAGCATGGAAATATGTTCTTCAAAATTCATAGAATAGATCAAAATATCATCCATGAAGTTATCTACTCCAGACATGTCATGAAGTACCAAACGCATCAGTCTATAGAATGTCGCCGGAGCTGTGACGAGACCAAAAGGCATTCTAGTAAACTGAAATAGATCAAGTGGTGTCTGAAAAGCTGTTTTCGACCTAGACTCAGGTGTGAGAGGAACTTGCCAATAGCCCTTGGAAAGATCTAGACGAGAGAAATAAGTGTGACACGCCAATTTTGAAAACATACTATCTATATTTGGCATAGGCTCAGCATCAAATACAGAAATACGATTCAGCGATCGAAAATCGACACAAAATCGGTAACTTCCGTCCTTCTTTACGACCAACACAATTAGTGATGAATACGGGCTCTCAGAAGGTTCTACTACACCCAACTGTAACATTTTCCTTACCTCTTCCTTGACTGTTTCTAACAAGGCATAGGGAAGTTGTCTAGGTGCAATCCTAACTGTTTTCTCTGTTGTGGTCTTTACATCGTGTTGGAACACACTGGTACAGCCTGGATTGCTAGTGGAAACATCTGAAAACCTCAGAACTTCCATTACCTTTTTCTTCTGACTTTCCTGTAAATATTTGTTGATGTAAACACTGTGAAAGGTTCTTCATCAGGGATGCTGAGACACTCTACGTCCTGTTCATCAGCACTGATGGTTTTTGCATTTACTGACAACAATATGTTGTCCCCAAGAAGCACATTAACCTCATCATGACGATCGATGTACTGTTTCAACAAATTAGCATGATAGGTCTTAAATTTTCCATTGACTTCTATCCGATAATCCACTTTATTTAGTTTCTTTCTAATACTGAAAGGTCCTTTTTACTGCATGAGTATCTTATTGCTATCAGCAGGCAACAAAATAAGAACTTTATCACATACCTTCATGTTTCTGAGTCTGGCTTTCCTGTCATAATACTTTTTCTGTCTCCTCGAGGATTCCTCTAACATGCGATGAGCTAACTCAAAGGTAGATTCTAAACGATCTCTAAGGTCCAGCATAAATTGATAAGTTGTCTTTACTTCAGGGTCTTTGATCTCCTTGGTCCAGAGTTCCTTGAGGATTGTCATCGGTCCCCTTACTGTTCTTCCATACACCAACTCAAAAGGCGAAAATCCCAGACTTTCTTGAGGTACTTCTCTGTACGCAAAGAGAACTGCGGGAATATACTTATCCCAATCCACTGGTCGATCGACACACGTTTTCTTTAGCATCTGCTTTACTGTTCCATTAAATCTTTCAACCAATCCATTACACATGGGATGATATGGAGTCGTCGTCAGCTATTTTATAGAAATGAGCCTGCTTACCTCTTTCATCAGAGTGGATGTGAACTGACTTCCCATATCTGTCAGCATCTCATGAGGTATGCCGATCCGAGAGAATATCTCTACCAAGGCTTCCGCAACGCGATCTGTATCAATTCCTGGTAAAGGTACTGCTTCTGGATACCTCGTAGCATAGTCAACAAGAGTGAGAATAAATTTGTTACCTTTCTTAGTTGGTGGATGTATCGGACCAATTATGTCCACGGCTAATCTCCTGAAAGGTTCATCAATCAATGGCATGGATACCAATGGAACTTTGCTTACCTTTCCTTTGGGTTCTGTACGCTGACATATGTCACAAGATCTGCAGAATCTTTTTATCTCCGATTGTATTCCTGGCCAGTAGAATTCCGTAAGGATTCTCTTGATAGTCCGGCTTGTACCCAAATGTCCCGACATGATTGACTCATGAGCTAATTTCATGGCAATTTCTCTGAATTCTGTTGGAACTATTAGCAGTATGTATGTTTTGTCACCTTTATACTGTCTATACATTAGTCCATCTTTGAGGAACCATGAAACTTTACCATCACTTGATGTTTTATTTACCAGAGTATTCTGACGAATGACACGTAGTGTTGGGTCTGATTCCTGTGTTCTGCGAATATCCTCTGGTCGAATGTCGTCCTTTACTATTTCTGGTACCTTAAGTCGAATACAAGGCTTTGATTTTTCTCTCCTTTGTTGTCTTGTTTCAACTGTGAGCACAGGCGTCCAATTTGAATCTGGATCATGTGGCTTTCTGACATCACTTACCTCCCCAATGATCAAGTTGAACACTGGATTATCCATGCACCAGACGTCGTACTTACCCGTGAGATAGGGAGAATCAATATCCACTTTGGCAACAGGGACTGTTCGTTTAGTGCTATCAGCTAAAATACATGTCACTTGTTCTCCGGTGAATTGTTCCATGTGAACTAAATTCTTCCTTACCAGAATATTCCTGCACCCTGAGTCTCGAAGAAGTGTAACGGGCTGACCATTCACATATCCTGCAGACAATGACATCTGTTTCTCTTTGCTGTGACAAGCTGACGTAAGAATAACTGTGTTATCACTTACCCATGATACTATAGGAGGATTGCGTGTTAAAAGCAATACACTACAGTTTACACCCAACTCTTGATTATCAAATGAATCGTCCACGATGACTCCCGAAACCTTACCTTTCATCTTGCTTGGACAGTTTAGTGCTATATTCCCTCGCTTATCACAATGGTAACATTTTCGTTCATTCATAGGGACAAAAGCTGTTTGTTTCTGAGACCCTGGAGGTTTTGAAAATTCTTTACCTTTTGGTGCCTCGACCACTGATGGTTTCCTAACAGTTTTGAAACACAAGTGGGCAGCATTTGCAGCCCTGGATTCTGAAAACTGATAAGCAAGTCGACACATATATTCTGCTGTCTGTGGAACATTTTGTTTCAAAAAGATTTTGAGTTCCTGGTTACATACATGTAACAATTGATCCCTTAACATAAGATCAAATAGTCCCTAACAGGTATTGGGTACCTTCGACATATCAATCCATCTCGTGAGATAAGATCCCAATCTTGCCGTAAATTGAGTAAACGTCTCACCTGCCTCTGGTCTTCTAGATCTAATCCTTCTTTTGAACCCATCTTCAGTCATCTCGAACCTGCGAAGCAGAGCTGACTTCAGTTCATCATAATCGTGAGCTTTAGTTGAAGACATTAAACCGTATACATCGAGAGCTTTCCCCCTCAATAACGCGCTTAAACTTACTGCCCAAGTTCTTTTGTTCCAATTTTGTGCAATGGCGTACCGCTCAAACCTTCTAAGATAACTGTCTATTTCGTCACGTGTTTCATCAAACGGAGGAATATTTGGTGTTCTAGCATTTATTTGACTGTCTGAAACAATACTTTTGACGCTACTTGATTTTGAAATCATTTCAAGTTCATGTTGCGCATTTAATTCTTTCAACTTTATCTCCTGATCTAACCTCTTTAATTCTAATCTGTACGCTCTCTCTTCCTTTTCTCTCAAAGTCATTCTTCATCTCGCAATGTGTCGTGCTGTTCTTTCACATATTCTCTCAATGATTCATCCTTATACCCCAACTCTTCCCGCTGCTATTATCTCACTTAAACTTTCAGTCGACATTTTTGCCAAACCCCTTTCCGTAAAGCAAATACTTTCCCACTATTGAATATTGCACACGTACTCAACAAAGAGTGTTAACAAACAAAAGCAATGGTTTTCCTACAAACTGGTGAAATGTCTTCATGATGCAATAGATAAATTGACAGAAGAAAGAAAGAGAATATGGGCGACACAGTACAGCAGTGTTACTTACAAATATGACCTATTGTCGCCAGCTAATTAGGCTGACAGACACTTTGACTACAAACTAGATTCTCTAACTTTCACACTGAGGTACTTGATTTGATGATCAATTCATTTCCGAGATCCAAAATACAGCAGCCGTTTCCTCTATCCACAATATTGTGTACAAAGATGAGAAGAAACGAAAAAAAATACAAACGAATGGCAAATAATTTTCTTTAAAAAACCAAATAATTGTACATTTAAATTGCAATTTCCAACAGGGTAGAATAGATATCTAATCACATGTTATCACACTTCTGACACCAATATGTCACAGATTGACCGAATTTCGTCAAAGGAAATATAAAAGAAATGACACACTGCACAACACTTTACAATATATATATTTTCTCTACTTTTACATATTACATTTTTGTTTACTACAGTTCATTAAATAATTAAAGTTGGTTTCTGCTTCCACATATGCTCTTCTTCCCAAACTTTGGCGGGCAGAGGTATTACGTGCGAAAGGCAATATTTCCTGTATTTGATCTACTTGTACCATGGACCTATAATATAAATGTCATTTCAAGAATACATACTGTATAGTTACACAACAGTTTACTATGTACGTAAACTTCATACTGTACAATTGATAAATCCACTATAACGTTAATACTGTGGTTTTACATTCTACCACTACTTCTGTATACATCGCATATTTTGCTATATGACGTATATACACTGTACTACACATACAAAAAGTTATGCATATGTAACTTTACTACTACTCTATGAGCATAAAGTTCTACCCACATTTACTCATTACTTTGATATGATATACTAACTACTGGTACATTATGACGTGTGAAACAATATTACATGTACAATATGCAAACTTGATATTCCTTTTACTATAAAGTTGTAGGATAAGAGAAAATGACAAAGCTGTTTGCAATGCACTACGGTATTTACTAAATATATGGAATAAAGATAAACTTACCTCAGAAGTGAAGCGACGACAATCTGAAGTGCTCATACTTTCATCTCCATACCATGCAGTTTTCAATATACCAAATACTGGGTGCCAACTATCCCTGTGCACGCCTTGCCTGCTACGCCCAAACTAACTCGCAACTGTTATTTCAAGTGAATATATACACAGGTATCTAAATTTAGACCTGGTGAACATTATTAACTTTACCTGTATGGAAGCAAGTTAGGAATAAAATTATATACATTTAATTCTTTTGTACAAGGTTAAAACTAGGGAAAGTAGTTTGGACATAAAATGTGACAAAAGGTTTATCTAAATTCTTTACGATTTTATTTTCATATGCCCGTACAAACATATTCTAAATTTATCAATACAATATAAATTAACAAGGTTATGCAATTTGGTATAACAATGTTCAAGTGGATGTAAGAAGGACAGATTAAAAAAAAGAATCAATTAGCCCATGTGAGTGTGTTAATGATACAGAGATATCTAAAGGCGTCTTGTAGTAATGATTTAAGGACGAACTATATATTGTTTTTTTAAATGAAAAACAAATGTCTCCCTAGCTCCACAAATTGGAAGTGCTCCAAATGAAACCTCCTCTCGTTAATGTACTGCATGGTATGGAGATGAAAGTATGAGCAGGAACATTATGAACTCAGATAAGGCACAGAGCAAAACTGTTCACAAACTATTTTACACCATCTATCCCTCTGATTCAGACTTTAAGGAAAACAATTGGATCCCCCTGTCCCTACAGTATGCGCATTGAAGTATTGTACAATATTTCAAGTCTTGAACATTTCTTCTGTATGGCTTATCTGAAGGATTTGAAACAATGCGTCATTGCCATTTGTAGATGTGCATATTGTCGGAATATGAGTGTCCATGGACACGATTTAGCTGAACATTTCATTTTTCCATATCTATTGTTTACAATGCTTAACTAAAGTATTTCTAAATCTTACGTTATAAGTGAGATACAGCACTCATGGTTCTTTGTTATATATG
Source organism: Ostrea edulis (assembly GCF_947568905.1). Lineage (NCBI taxonomy): Eukaryota > Metazoa > Mollusca > Bivalvia > Ostreida > Ostreidae > Ostrea > Ostrea edulis. The sequence continues at coordinate 72,923,127 of NC_079170.1, forward strand.
TATGTAAACAAGGCTCGTACCATATTTTTGTTTACATATAGATTGCTTAATAGAAAATAACATAACAAAATGATATATGCTTATCACTATAAAGTCTCTAATTGTGTTAAGGATTTATTTGAAATTAAAATATTTGTTTTAAACGAATTTTTACTATAGTATATTTAACCTATGTAAAAAAAAAAAACATGGCACGGGCTTTGTTTACATAACAAAGAATCGTGAGCTCTGTATCTCCCATATTTCTCGACAAGTGACATTCAAATTGTTTCAGAACATAAGAAATACCTTAGTTAAGCATTCTAAACATTAAAAATGCAAAGACAGAATTTGAAAATGTTACGCTCAAATCGTGTCCATGTCCCATTATCAAATTGTAATTTCGAATTTAACGTGTGATATCACCACAACGCCTAGAGATAAAATTGTTTACATTGATTGTGTATTGTTTAACGTCCGGCTCGAGCATTTTTCACTCATAGGAAGACGTCACAATTGCCGGTGAAGGGCTGCAAAATTTAGGCCTATGTTCGGCGCTTACAGCCTTTGGACAGTGATGGATCGTTATCGTGCCACACCTGCTGTGCCATTGGATCGCGGTTTTTGCGATCTCATCCGAAAGTTCTCCTCATCAAGTCGCCTGTTACATGTACGACAAGCAAGGAGTACTGAAGACGTATTCAAGCTCGGATTCCCACGGGACAAAATTCTTTTGAAAACAAATCAAGAAAACTAGAAAATTGACACGGTCAGCAAAGGCCCCGCTGAGGTTTATTAGAGGAAAGTGACATTTGTATTTGATATAGCAATGTTTGGGACTGGTATATATGTTAGAATTAATAATATTCAAAGATACATTGGAATGCAAATTTGTGAAAAAGGAATCATGAAGCATATTTATGAGAGACTGATGCAAATCTAAATTAATTCTGTTTGACACACACTCATCCACTCAAACACAACAGTGCATCTAAATATCATTGTGATAGGGGATTCAAAATGGATAACTGGTACAAAATATGGTACATACTATTCGAAAAGGATTGTGAATTTGACATATTGATGTCTAGGAAAAGAAAATTCTGATATCGGGGGTCTAAGATTTTAATAGAAATGTTCTACATTTTTAAAAATAGAAATCAATAGAATATGTCTTTACATACATAGGTGAGACAGTTTCCATTATTCCTAGCAGAGACATACCATGTATGCGTTAACAAATTCATAAGCATATATCAAAATACTCACGTAGAAAATGTGGATCTTACTGTCAACAAGCGCAGTGAAACACGCCATTTCGAGATTTTCACCGATGAAAGTTCGGTAACAGTAACGAATAAGGTACACTCATTTTGAATCTATTTTGTCACTCTCTTTATTAAAACGAACAGTTCTCTAAGGTGTACCGTATAATTAGTATATAATTCAATGAAGCAGTTTCACTTTGCAACCGTACATAAGAAATTTTATTTCGTATTCCGATCTCGATCGAGATGTTGACTGGGAATATGTGGGGTTTTTTTTTGGGGGGGGGGGGTGTTTTTTTGTTTTGTTTTTGTTTTTGCTGTTTTCCGCCAGACTCAACATTTTTTCAGTTATCTGGTAGCGCCCAGTTTTTATTGGTGGAAGAGAGAACCCAGATACAATGTACCTGGGAAGAGACCACCGACCTTCCGAAAGTAAACTGGGAAACTTTCTCCTTACCGGCGCGAGCGGGATTCGAACCCGCGCTGAGCAGAGGTGAGAGGCCGTGTGATTTTGAGCGCGATGCTCTAACCACTCGGTCTCGGAGGCTCCCCGACTGGGAATGAAGTGTTAATTCAATATATACATGTAACATCAAACATTTTTTATCACATTAAAATTAAACCAAAAACATACACATACACAATGTTGCATCGTCGGAAACCCACGGTTGATTACGCTTTCTTCCTCTGTCCATCACCCGTGGGTCCATTCATTCCTACTCGCTCGTTCTCATGAATAATTAATGAGGCAATTTGATTGGGCGCTCATGGAAAAACCTATTCAAATTTGTCCAATCAAAGTTCTGTACCTCTCTTGTAACTCGACAACTGACATTTAATTTCTGCTGACCATTAGAAATACCTCAGATAAGCATTGTAAACAATAAAAGTGGAAAAATAAAATTTTCAGCTAAAATTGTGTCCATGCCCCTTTAATATGACGTAACAGAGAAGAAGACTCAGTGAACGTGTCAATCTGCAAAGAGAGCAGCAATTTCCTCTGATGTGTCCAGAGGTCCGTGTTTGCCCAACTATTTATTTTGTATTGCTTAAGGGATTTATGAGATTGATCACTGTTCGTTATCTTCGCCTTTCATATACATGTACAAATAAAATACTAATAAAACAGGAAATCTATCAGATCAATAAGTACAGCAGGAAGTTCTTAAGATATATAAATTAAATAGTCCCACTTTCCTCAGACTCTCGCTATCAAGACTTTGCACGACCGAGAGTCTGGTACAATTTTATTTTTGTGATTTCAAATTGAGGCTTACCGAGAAATTGGTATTGTTTCTGATTGGTTGATAGAGAAACGTGGAGGAATTGAAGTTCGAAGCAATTGTCAAAGTTTGTTTACAACGGCGAAATTTGAATTTTCAACTGAAAGACTTTCAGTTATCAATACTAAAAGACATTTTGATTCCACACAAAAATTATATCTGTTTCCTTTGTAACGAAGAAAAAACGCATATATCCTTATCAGGAGTAGCCATTGTTATTGTTTGGGTTTACCACCCTCTACTGGTCATAAAATCAAAAGAGGGATCGTATACCATACTCTCGCTTGTGCAAAGTCTCGAGAGCAAGTCTGGAAAAAGCAAGACTACAAATTGAATACAACAGGGAGTCTCACATTTTCAAATAAAACAGAAAATCCTTCAGATCTAAAAATAAATAAGAAAATCCTTCATATCTAAAAATAAATTTAGGGAATCCCTTAATCTACAAATAGCACAATAAATTCCTGAATGATATCCGCATATAAAGCATTTTTTTCCCAAATCTACATATGAAGCATTGGTCTTCTCATATCTACTTATAGAACAGATAATACCCAGATTTACAAGTAAATAGGCAATTTCCTAAAATCTACAAATAAAGCGGAAATTCGCTCAAATCTGTAAATACAACAGAATCATCTAATTTATTGATAAAACAGGAAAACCATCAGATCTGAAATCAAACAGAAATTCCCTTCCGCCCTACAAATAAAGCAGAAAGTCTCCTATATCTGCGCATAAAACTGGAGTTCCCTCTATGGACATTTTGTAAGATATGTTGTTATTGAATTCAACGTAGGGACAATGGATACAAAAAAATAAATTGCTATGGATATTTGAAATAGGTTAAAATACATGGTCTGCTGTTTTCACCTTTGATTTCATTTCGTAGCTTGCATTTCAATCAAAATCTGGATTCTCATAATCTATTTATTTAATGCAGTAGAATTAAGAAATTGAAATCTCCAAAACTTTCCCTGTAGACTTTCATGAATATGCAGAGTAATATGTTTCGTATATCTATGTTTGATGTACGTAATAACATATCTTTTTCTGTGTATTTTTGTGCATATCCAATGAATATGAATAACTCACAATTTAGTTACGAAAAAAGCTCGTTGATTTTAAGAACACATTTCGAAGTGATATGAATGATACATCTAGGATTGCTTTATGTTAATGTGCCAAGATGTGATATCTTACCTGGTATATTTTTTCATTGTCACACAAACATATCATTCGCACAAATATTTTTTTTTGTTATTGCAATAAGAATCTTCTGAAAATTTTAAAGAAACCTTGCATTATTGAAAGGCGAAGATAACGAACAGTGATCAATCTCATAACTGCTATAAGCAATACAATACAGAGAGTTGGGCAAACACGGACCCCTGGATATACCAGAGATGGGATCAGTTACTTAGGAGGAGTACGCATCCCCTGCCGACCGGTCACACCCGCCTTGAGCCCTATATTTTTATCAGGTAAACGGAGTAATCCGTAGTCGAAATCAGTGTGCCAAAAAACGGCCTAACAATCGGCATGAAACACGTCACACAGCATTGACCCAATGATAGGTTGTATTGGCAAACTAGATGTGAATAAGCTTTTTATGTTGCAAAAACGAGCTGCAAGGGTAATTCTTTACATCAGAAATTTTGAAACACTATCTAATGTCATGTTAACACAACTTAACTGGTTGCCTCTATCAGATTACTTTGTCTATAGAAAAGTCTCATTTTAGAGTATAAAGTTTTACGTGGTTTAATGCCAGATTATTTAAATGTTTTTAAATATGTATCAGAAGTCAGTCAGAGGCAAACTAGAAATTCTTATTCAAATACAGTGAAACTTCTCTAAACCGGCCGGCTCTCGGACCGGGAAAAACGGCCGGTTTAGAGGGATGGCCGGTATACTGAGAATTTAGCAATTATAGACATTTTATCTCAATATTCACAAAGTAGGTACTGTTCACTTTGATCTGGTGATCTATGATCAATTATCGGTGGAGATTAAATTAGTCCGCTTGTACCTAAAGATAATTATGAATTACAAGAAATATTCTCGCTGAAATCATCTAATTTTAAACTGAAAATCTATAACAGGATACATAAAGAAAACACAGAGGCCTATTATTGGAATTCCTCTTACCTATAAAAACTCTGTTTACATTCATCGCTTATGTCATTAACAATTTTGTTTTGACGTTTTTAAAAAGTACAGTAGTAAATACGAAATTGTAATTTGAATATTTCTTTGGAATTTTAAGTCTATGGAAACCAAGAAAATTAATCTATCTTTTAATAATTATCATTAACAGTCATGGGTTTGTTCTTTATTAACTACCGCTTATATCCATACGAAAGTATGATGAAACAATATGGCGTTTGATACGGTATTCATTCAATAATTTCCCAATTGTGTTTTACATTTTGTACAGAATTTGGAAGGGTCTCTTGGATTAGCTAAGTGTCAACTAACACCTTGACAGCACAGGTAAACAATAGAATTAAAGAGGCCACTAGTGTTTTTCACACCTCCGATAGATAATTTCATACCTGGCCAGTCGGTCAGTCAATTTGCACACCTGGACGATCTTAATTAACCTTTAGCCAAGATTTTCTTGTCTTCAAAAAGTGGCCGGTATGTTAAGGGTAAATTACACATGTTTGTTAACAAATGTACTTTAAAAAGTGGCCGATGTCCGGTTTTCAGGGGTGGCCGGTTTTGTAAGACTTTCTTTGTAAGGAAATGTTAAGATTTCTGCCGGGACTTTGAAAATCGGCCGATATTCAGGGAGAACCGGTATTCTGAGGGGCCGGTTTGGAGAAGTTTCACTGTATATTGTATATACCCAGGGCAAAAACAGAATATTATAGAAGATCTTTCAGCATTTTAGGGATTGTTGCGTGTTTTAAGAGAAATTATCTTAGAGATTATCACCATACTTTTTAAGCTTCATTTTGTTCCTATTTATCTTACATTCATAATTATTTCTAAATTTATATGTATTCTACTTCTTTTAATCTGTGTTTATTTTACTAATATATGTCTCTATGTATGTTATATGCAGGACCATATTGAAAACTAGCGTTATCGCTAAATATGTAATCCTGGATAAATAAAGGCTTTATTATTATTATTATAGATCGTTATAACGACCATAGAATTTGCGAAATGCTGGTTTTAAACGCGACTGTTGCAACCACTGCACCATCAACTTGTTTTTAGTACCCTGCTTTGATCTAAAAACTGACCATACGCAGAACAAGCTCTTGCGTATCCAATCAGTTGAGAAATGTAAACACCATATGCAAGTGATAATGGAATATTGCTACATAAATATGGGAAGTTGACGATGGAGAAGTTGAAATCATCCCGTTTGTCATACAGTTCCATCATCCGACCTATTGACTGGGATATTACATATCTCTGATATTAAAGCATGGTTTTTAGGAATTACATCTTTTGAAAGGGCAGTTGGAGTATATGTACGATTACCAAAAGTGAAATTAATGCCATGTTCGTTTAAATGACAGTTGTAATAGTGTCTAATGCGAGATTTTGATATTCCTCTTACACTTTTCATCCATTTTGAGAATGTATTAAGCTCTTTTTCATATTTAGCCCATCGTCTGGCATAATCTTTGACAGAATTCATAATAGAGATAAAGCTCTATCGCCAATTGAAAGACCGAGGTTCTCTGTATTTAGGACCTTTGATTTAGAATAAGTGATTTCAACTATATCAACATCACCAGTAATGACATGTCCAGCTGGATTATCGTTGAAAACAGATGAAGAACACGTAAGTGGATTAAATATAAGATGGTCTATATCTAGACACTGCAAAGTTTGTAATTAAAAAGTTTGAATGCAATAGTAGAAGTACATTTGTAGGAAATACTGGGTGTAGACTTGAACTAGAAATAAGGTGGAATACACGACTGGGCTCTTTTATAACGAAGAATGTTGCTTATGTTGACGGCAACTATTCCTTTGTGTGTAAATTTGAGCTTACGTAACTGGCGGTATGATTTGGAAGGAAACTCTCCCATGACCCGTGGCGGTTTAAAGAGCCTGTGATTGGCAACATCCATAATCATAGAGTTCAGTCTATATTCAGGTGTTGAAAGATCCAAATATAGACTAGACGTGGTTTCGTCAAACAACGTATGTAAAACTCTCACTATATCAAAGTATAGCTTAATCAAATTTTTAAAAAAAATGTGAACTTACAAGGAGACAGCACATTTATGCATTAATCAGTAGATAGCCCCCACTATCATACACAAACCTGCATGTAATTAATAACAATGTATGTACTTTCTACATTTATTTGATTATAAGCCTTCAACATTCCAATGTCAGGTTTTTACTAGTTATCTTTTATCCATCCATGCCCTGGCTAATGTCTAGTAATAGATCACATATCACAACATCCGTGTTTGACAGAAGTATTTGCTGCTATCGATTATCTTTACGTTTTAGTGCTCATCACGAAACCACATATCACATGTCTTTTTAATGTAATACACAATGTATATATATAAAAGAGCTAGCTTTTGTCGTCGTGAAAGTAAGACATCTTGACTAGTTCCATCCCTGGCTAATTGTTGGGACCATTCAGTACGATCGAATATGTACAGGTATGTTGTACTAGCGTTATACTCATTTGTCTGTTTACACAGATTTAGATTTTCAAACCACCAATATAATCTTATATATTTAAATTCATTGAATCTCATCATATTGCTGAAGCAATTAGATTGGAAAACATGCGCATCTGACGGGGGAAAATGTCGCCAATACGTAGTTATATGCAGTATTCGAATTCCTGTCGTGTATCATTATTTTCACTATGGTCAGTTTAATTAAGAGATAACGTTTTTAATATCCGAATTTCACATCCGTAACGGTTTTAAGATAAAGTTACTTTTTTTAAAAATCATCCTATTCTATTTATTAGATATCACGAACTGAGGTGACTACCATACTGTGTGATCACTCTGTTCATTTTTACAGGTTTCTCCTTTTATCACTATTTCTTGCCGTCTTGTTTTCTGCTACACTATCCGATACACCACAACAGATCGTGAACAAATATAGAAACTATCACAAAATATGCAGTGGACTGGGATATAAAAGAAAATGGGGTCCTAATAAGCGTGAGTGTATTTTGTCTCGTATTTGAAACCTGTATATTTTAGCATTAAAGAGATTGGCTCCTGAGCTTTTGAGCACAACTGCGCATGATGCTACAACTAAGTATTTGCTGCTTCAATACTGATCCCATCGATGCAAACATATTACACATTTATTACTGAACTCTATCCAGGTGAAGTTTTTAATGTGAATTCAAATTTTGAAAAGGTTTTACAGGGACTATATTTTGTGGCGGAAGGAAAGGCTCTAAATCTGCGTGATATTACAGTTTCATCCAATATATCTACTGTTTTTATACTGCTATGCGTGAATTTCAGTATCATCATTTATGATACCTGTAGTTGAGACTTGGAATTAGTTAAAATATTGTAATTTGTTAATTTGGTTTATATATTTTTCCAAATGCCAATTCTTAAAAAAAGTTTAATTTGATTTACTCGAAATTTTGTATAGAAATTCAGTATTTTTCACCAATAATTTAAAAATTTGGTCCCACTATTTTCCTTCCATTTTAAATTTTAAAGACAAGCCCTTGAAAATTATGTGAACGTTTAGAAAGTGACATTACTCCTATCTTCACCTTTCATTATGTCCTTTTAAACTCTCAAATTTAATGTCATGAACTTTTTCGTATATCAAGTGCAAAAACATAATTATCTATATCCATAGCTAATATTAAACTTTTTTTGTCTGTAGTGTTAAAAGACATGATTATGTATCTATTTTATGTAATGATTGATTTGTGTTACTTACGTTGTGTTGACAACAACAGACAAATCAAGTTTAATTGAATAAATTTTAAGTGCAAAAAGGTCATGTTTAGAACACTATAGCCCAATGACAAGCATTGCGACCCCCAGGTTTTCTTTTTAATTTCCGTGTTCTCCTTCAATTTAGAAATCAAAAAATTACATTACTCCAAATCGTAGTTGCGAACCTCTTTAAGGAACCTGAGTTGTGAAAGATCAGATTTATTTATAATGGCTGATTCTGTCTTTGATGTATTGTGTACTCGGTTGTAGGTGTTGTCGCTTTCCAAGCCATGCTTCAGAATCACCTATCGAATCTTCGAAGTCATCAGACGGTTAGATTTGACGCAGTAAAATTAAATGAAGGATCGGGATATGACGTCGATACGGGGAAATTTACTGCTCCGGAGGATGGGGTTTACTCCTTCAGCTGGAATGTTCTGGTTAAGTGGGGCGGAAAGTTTCATACACAGATTGTTAAGAATGGTAATATCATTGCGAGAAATTACGCCGATGGTAGAATAATCAAGAGGGGTCATTTCCTGACAAGCTCATCAACGGTCAACATCAAAATGAAGAAAAATGAACAAGTGTGGATCAGCGTACACGACACGTACGGACAATACGTTCATGGCAGCTATTGGTCATATTTTTCTGGCTTTAAATTGTAGTCATTCAATTCACTTTGATAATAAATGTATGTGTTTCACTTGTAAATACATTGCCCTTTGTTTGTTTGATATATATGCCTCGCAGGCTAAAATGGTTTACATTTTTGAAAGTTGATTATTTCAGTGTAACAGTGTCAGACAGGAAAAGTTAAAGATCTGATTTTTATTTCGAAACATAAATTAAATTGAAATATATATTGCTGTAATTTCCTTCGTGTGCAATACACAAATGTCACGCACGGTACTATTGTTTCTGTACGTTAAAGCTGTATGGTGCGATCTCATATATTTTGCTTTTGGTACATAATTACTTTAGTGCAGATGAATTGTTTTTTAAAGTATTTAACTTTCTCTTGATATACGCTTGAAAACATTTGCATGTAAAAGAAAACAGTGACAAGATTATTTAAAAAGTAAATATAGTGGGACCGCATAAATGTAATTTCTTTCGTTTGAGGAACGAATTGGACAGAAATCAATTTCCACTTGGTAATTATAATGAGTGGATTAGTTCATATATTTCAAGTTTTCAATTCAAATACCTGTATAGGTATGTTCAGTCATGTGGTTCAATAAAACCGGTTTTAATTGAGTAACGATATAAAATCAGTTTAGGACGACACGTAGATATGTTAACACGTTTAAATCATGCAAAGTGACTACGACAGTTCGGGTGGGGCTCAGGCGGATCAGATGCTTCAAGTCATTCTGAATAAGATGAATGAGCAAAAGTCCGATATGGAACACACTATGGCGATGCAATTAGATCAATTTAAAGAAGGAGCGCGCGGAGCCACGTCCTCTGTTTCCTCTGAAGTTAAAAAGCTGAAAAGTGATCAAGGTACTACCTGGAAGAATTCAGGTAATAAGGATCAATATAAACATAACGAGAAGGTTTCTGATACTTTAACCCAAGCTTTGTGGGCGTTGAGTAATAGGAAATATGAATATTGCAAATAACTTGTAGGTGAAGCAAATGCAATTTGTCAAAACGCAGTAAACTCATAAAAATGGCCGACGCATCTCCTTGTGGCTGGAGCACAGTTAGGAACTACCTTTCCAGTCCTCTTGCAGATCATTCCGATGATGAAAGGTGCAAAAACAAGGCGGAAAATAAGGTTCTTAAAGAGAAAAAGAAGAAACAAAAAGAAAAGCAAAAATCTAGAAATAATTTTTCTAATGATGTTAGGAGCTTTGCTCCGTCCCTTTTTCCTTTTCCAATGCAGCCATTTCATGGACCATCGCCCTTTCAGTTTGGATTCCCCGGAATGTCGGGTCCGAATTCCCAATCGGATGTTTCCACTGTGGGAAACCAAATCATCAAAGAAAAGATTGTCAAGAACTCAAACCCAGCAAATAGGATGGAAAGAGAATCTAATTTTGTACAAGATGAGTTTTCTACGGAAAATATCTATTTTGATATCTTGCAATTTGGCGATTGTTATGAATACAAAGAAAACGATAAACTTTGTGTAAGGGTCTTAAACTAATACATGTATTCAATTTTGGAAAAAATATTGATGCATGCAAGTTTATTATTGATACAAGTTATTTTGGGTACAAGATTCCATTTTATTCTTTACCAAAGGGTGAATTCTCCAAGAACAATAATTCTGCTTTACATTAGAACAAATTTGTACGAGGTGCCATTATACATCTGTTAGACAATGGTTTGATCTCTGAGGAATATGCCTTTTGTTAATAATCCTCTCTCTGTTGCAGTGAATTCTAGCGGTAGTACAAGACTTAGTCTAGATTTGAAAGAAGTTATTAAACATATTTGTAAAGGTGAAGATAACGAACAGTGATCAATCTCATAACTCCTATAAGCAATATCAAAGTGGATAGTTTGGCAAACACGGACCCCTGGACACACCAGAAGTGGGATCAGGTGCCTAGGAGGAATAAACATACCTTGTCGACCGGTAACACCCGTAGTGAGCCCTATATCCTGATCAGGTAAATGGAGTTATCCGTAGTCAAATTCAGTGTGCCAAGAGCGGCCTAACAATCGGTATGAAACATGTCAGACAGCATTTGACCCAATGATAGGTTGTATTGACGAACTAGAGCGTTATAACGACCATATAATGGTGACCTCAATCGAGACTATTGTAACTCCTGTACCGTCAACTTGTTTGTCAGTAGCTTGCCTCGATTTAAAAACTTACCGTCAGCAGAACAAGCTCTAGCGTATCAAATCAGTTGAGAGATATAAACAGCATCAGCAGGTGATAATGGAATATTGCTACATAAATATGGGAAGTTGACGATGGAGAAACTGAAATCATTTCCATTTGTCATACAGTTGAGTTGTCAGTTTGCCATTAATGTCTATTTTCAATAAAATATCTAAGTATGAAGCAGAAGTGGAAGACTCTGTAAGACTTTCATATTGTGTATACAGATTCTTTATGACTAGACCTTGTACACAATGGCGTTTGGTCTTTTGACCTTGGAGTTTGACCTACTTTAAAAACAGCATCCTACCGTATTTGATATATCCTGAACTATTTTAGATAGGCGTTCACAAATTATGTATAAGTTCTTTATTGTTTCGTGGAGTTTGACCTTGTGGCCTTGCCCTTAGAGTTGGACCTACTTTTAAAATAGTTGACCTATTCAACATCTTATGAACTATTTAAGGTAGATCTTCCATATTTTTATATAGACTTTTCATCGCAAAATAATTCATTTCATACGAGGACCTTTGATCTTGTGACTTTGAAATTTGACCTACCTTTACGACAACACAACCTGTTCAATATCTTCCGAAGTATTAAAGGCAGGGCTTTCATATGTGTATGTAGATTCTTTTTGTATTTGATCTTTTAACCTTGACCTACTTTCTTTAAAATCCTATCCTAATAAATAAGTCCTGAAGTATTCTAGGTAAAACATTTATATTTTGTACATAGATTCTTTATGACAAGAACTTCGGTATTTGATCTTGTGACTATGAACTTGAGGGTTGACATACTTTTGATAAAAATCTAACTTATTCAATATCTCCTGAACTATTTAAGATAGATAGATTGATTGATTGAATGTTGTTTAACGTCCCTCTCGATAATATACACTAATGTGGAGACGTCACCACTGCTGGTGAAGGGCTGCAAAATTTAGGTCTATGCTCGGCGCTCATGGCCATTGAGCAGGGAGGGATCTGTATCGTGCCACACCTGCTGTGAGGGCTTTCATATTTTGACAAAATCATTCATTCCATGACATGGTCTATAACCTTGTGACCTTAGGTCTTATCAATAGCAATATCATGGTAGTCATATCGGTGCATCTTGAGGCATCTATGTGTTATGTGAATTCATTTTTTGTTATGTTCTGATCCTTCGAAGCTACAATATGGGGTCAAAAAGTTTCATGGAAATAAAGATTTATGAAAGAAAGTTTTTAAATATCACAACAACTGAATAATGATAGGCCAAGGTGACACAGGTGCGCGATGTGGCCCGTGGGTTTCTTGTTCTTTTTCTTAACCTTCATAGGCATCTATTCTTCACAAACAGCATAGGTTGAGTGTCAGCCATTCTACGGTGGTTAACTAAAACACTTGATTAGGTTTGAAGAGTTTTGGAGCAGCATGGGAATTAAACAGAATAGATGATAATGCATCATACATTATATCTAGCATTATCATCTCTGTGTCACCTAGTTTCAGTACTTTCAGTAGTGTGATTATTTATTCCTATGTCTCTATTTCACAAAGCTGACGTATACATTTTCTCCAAATAATATTCAGGGTGTTCAATTTAGATCATACGCCGACAGATTTGTCACATATGTAGGCCCTATATCTAGGCCTAAGTGTCGTACGTTTGTGTTCTTGTACGTACAGTATGAATCATGGGTGTTGTAATGTAATTTTCGTTTATCTAAAACGCTTTTCTAGCCGGACATGACCTTTACTGATGTTTTGATTAAAACGACTCGGAATGTACGCGGTAGTTACATGTCGTTAAGACTCACATCGCATGGCTGTATCGTATTGTTAAAAACAACCAGGAACTAAAAATTACAAAGGGGCGAGGAATACAGAAATCTGGTCTTTTGAAATATTATTTAATGAAATAAAATAACTCATAATAAAGATGAAGATAACAAACATTGATCAACTTCATAATTCCTATAAAGGTGAAGTTAAGGAACATTGATCAATCTCATAACCCCTATAAAGGTGAAGATAACGAACAGTGATCAATCTCATAACTCCTATTAAGATGAAGATAAGGAGCAGTGATAAATCTCATCACTCCTATAAAGGTGAAGATAACGAGCAGTGATCAATCACATAGCATCTATAAAGGTGGAAATGATGAACAGTGATCAACTTCATAACTCCTATAAAGGTTAAGATAACGAACAGTGGGCGATCCCATAGCTCCTATAAGGTGAAGATAATGAACAGTGATCAATCTCATAACTCCTATAAAGATGAAGATAACGAACAATTATCAATCTCATAACTCCTATAAAGATGAAGATAAGGAGCAGTGATCAATCTCATAACTCCTTTAAAGGTGAAGATAACGAACAGTATATATATGTGTGTGTGAGTCTGTATATGTGTGTGTGAGTTTGTATATATGTGTGAGTTCGTATATGTGTGTGTGAGTCTGTATATGTGTGTGTGAGTTTGTATATGTGTGTGAGTTCGTATTTGTGTTCATTTGTGATTTTATATGTTGGTGTGATTTTGTACACTTGTGTATGAGTTTGTATACACGTGTATCATGTTTTTGTTGTATAGGTAAAAGGTATTGAGAGATTTCTAATCCTCGTGTAAAATAGGTCTTGTATACGGCTGTAATGCAATGATTTAATTTTGGAGTAGTTTCTGGAACGGCTCGTGACTTACAGAGAATAACGAGATTATCCTTTCACACGTTCGCAGTTTTTCTGTCGAGTCCCAGTTGTTTTTGTATGAATATATAATATGTTCTTTTACTATGGATGTACACGATTATGTCAAACTTGATACACTACAAATAGATACATGAATATCTTTTATCATCAATAATGTGAATCTTTTCATCTTGACCTGTTTGTTTTTCCTGAACGATGATCTGGGTTATTTTCAGTCAAGCTACCACAACAAGCCCAGTGATGCGCTACAACTAATGGGGGGACAAGTGGAAGAGCTTGGGGACAGGACTCTTGGAATTAAAGACAGGGTATGTTATTGTTTTAATTTTGATAAGTTTTTTAGTTGGAAATGTATGTGATAAATATATGTAAGAAAACGAATTATTTGTAAAGAAGATCATTATAACGGCCATATAATTTCAGCATCAGAGGTAGTATTTTTATTGCAAAACCTAGATTGCATGAAACACATACAGAAGTAGAAAGATGTCGCAGGTGATACAACGATACATGTATAGAATTACGCCATATTGGTACCAAAAAAATTGTACGTAAAGAATATAAAAAAAGATGAAGATAACTAACAGTGGCCAATTTAATTATTGGGAGGAATGTAAAATCGATAACCGGGCAAACACAAACCCTTGGAAACATCAGGATGGGATCATGTGCCCGTTTATACCTATCCTCTATCTTGATCAGGTAAACGGTGTAATCTGTAATAATAAGTAGTGTGTAAAGAAATGCCTCGTAATTGGTATGGAGCATGTCAGACGGCATTCCGTTTATGCATGTATTTCCAAATAAGCCCATTAATTTGCGAAATTCTTACTTTAAACGAAAATGTTGAAATATCTATAACATCAACTAATATGTTAGTAGTCTGACTTGACTTAGAAGATTATCATACACAGTGCATGATCTCGTGTACCGAATCAGTCTAGAACGATACAATCAATTGTATGTGCTAAAGGAGTAGACCCTGATGGGAAGTTGACGGTGGAGATACTGAATTCCCATTTATTTTAAAGTTCAATTGTTAGATTTACATTAATGTCTATCTTCAGTAAAACATCTAAATACAAAACAGATGTGGAAAAATCCGTGCTGTCTTTAATTTCGAGTTCACTGGGAGATCAACTCGACTTATGAATGAATTCACATAATAGTGATGGACAGAACGTCATAAAGCTATGGAATATATATCTTATGATTGGTAATTTATTCAGGTTGAAAATTTTGTGGTATTCGTGAAGATTTGTTGTATTTATGTACACGTATTTCTATTTGTTCTGACGTTTCTACTAATTCATATCAATCAATGTTATCTTTCATAGAGTGGGAGGTATCTGAAGGTGCGTTGTTCTACCGACAAAGAATACCGTCGATGAATTACCGGGGTATGGCCTTGAAATCGCACACTACATACAATACCAAGGCCACATATGTTAAACCTGTATTATCTTGTATCCAGCATCCAAAGAAAGTAGGTTTTCTGTCAAGTTCCAACACCTCCCATGTTAAACCCCACATCTATAAAACGTCGAAAGACTATTTATTTCGACAATCATTGATATCCCCTCTCCCTTGACTCTGGGGTATAAGTAATGTACCTACTTAACGAAACGTCATCTTGAATTGATTTTTTATTGTTATATTTATTTGTATAACTAGCAGTGCAAGTAATGATACAGAATGTGCACATTCCAGGGTGTTTTTCACAAGAAAAATCTTCAAAAATATCAACGATGTTAATTAACGTGAGAGCCTCATATTTAAGATATACCAATCTATTGTGTAATATAACACGAAATGGGCAGGTAGAGCGTTTTCTTTAACGTTCTAGATAATAGATATTTTCAATCAGAATCATTTGAATATAGATTGATTAAGACCTTCCTATCATCGCATGCATAGGAGATAGTAGACTACTGGTCAGGAATTTGATTCGCTTGAACGTTAAAGTTTTTGCTTGTGGGGCATGGTGTAGCAGACTTGCAAGATACGTTAATCTTTAATTTTGATTATTTTCGTAATATGTGTATGATTTCAGAAAGTGATTGTGATAGATATTGGCAGTGGATCTATTAGAGCTGGGATTCTGGGAAAAGAAGGTATACGTATTGTCTGAATTTTCATGAAAAGGTAAAGATAACGAACAAAGGGTAAAGACAACGAACAGTGATTAATCTCATAACTCCAATAAGGAATACAAAATTAAGACCCGTCACATCCGCCGTGATTCTTGCCGCTCGCCAAAATCCCTTAGGTAACGCTGTAATTACTTGCAAAATGTGCACCGAAACGGGGACCCCCTGTTTGTTTACAAAGTTTTGTTTCTTACCTTGTGTATTTTATTATACCGGTAGAAGGCCAATCTCTAAAACTTACAAAAAGCGTGAAACGATTACATGAATCGAAAGAGAGATGGGATAGACTGGGAATTCATACATTTCAGAGAAATTATTGCCACCCCAAAAAAAAATAAGAAAAGGGGGGAGTTAATATCCATGCTTCAGGTACCTGTGGAATTAATCAGTATGAACTTCAAAACCTTCCCTGTCGGTGTTTGTATGTCACATGACTGGGTAGAAATAGAAAGAAAGGGTGCATGGGGGGAGGGGGAGTTATGTTCAGAATTAATCAGTATGAACTTCGAAATTTTTCTTGTTGGTGTTTCACTGCAAAATTATGCATATCAAAATACCTAAGAATCTAATTACTGTGTGAGTATCATTGGCGTTTTTAATCAAAGGACCACCGCAAAGCTATGACTATTAATTTGACATTTGTCAACATTTAAAACAATAAAGGAAAATTAAAATCAATACAAGCAAACCCACGGATTATTCCCAGTCAAAGGGTTGAATTCAAATACATCTATTTTTACTTAACTTACAAAATGGGTATATTTATTTTTCTATTGAATTACAATTAATAGAGTATGGTCAAACAAACCAGGGTACATTTTCTGTCAATCCCATGATATTGATTAAAAACTGGGTTTTTTTGTATTTTCTCTTAAACTGGATTTGAAGATTTATTTTGTTATTTATATTCTCTAAAAATCTGGAGCTAGCTTTACCATTGCAACATGACCAATAACCATACATATATGACACCATCATGAAAGGTGAAGATAACGAACATTGATCAATGTTATAACTTTTATAAAAAATACAAAATAAAGAGTTGGGCAAACACGGACTTCTGGATATACCAGAGGTGGGATCAGGTGTCTAGGAGGAGTAAACATCCCCTGTCGACCGGTCACACTCATCGTGAGTTCCATATCTTTATAAGGTAAACGTATATCGTAATTTCAAACAAAACTGTCGCTAAATATATAACATCACTATACCAAGCTAAGCCATAGCCATATATGCATATCGTTATACAAAACAAAGCAATAATCTTACATGTCTGACTCCATGATATATCGCTATACCAAACAAAGCAATATCACTACATATATGACGTCACCATACCAAACACAGCAATATCACTACATGTATGACGTCATTATACCAAACACAGCAATATTGCGACATGTATGACGTCTGTAACATTATCCGAACTTAATGATTTTGTATATAAGAATTATCTTAATCATCTGTGTACAACTTAATGATTGTATATTTAAGAATTATCTGAATCATCTGTGTACAACTTAATAATTGTGTATATAAGAATTATCTGAATCATCTGTGTACAACTTAATGATTTTGTATATAGGGATCACGGGTACGACTTGTTGAGTTGCAGTTCACTAGATAAACGTTTGAAAGTTTCACGTCTCGTCTCCTGTTTCTATACAAGAATATTACAATGTCACTATACCAAACAAAGCAATATCGCTACATGTATGACCTCACTATCCCAAACACAGCAAGATTGCTACATGTATGACCTCACTATACCAAACACAGCAAGATTGCTACATGTATGACGTCATTATACCAAAGAAAGGGATAACGCAAAATATATAACATCACAATACATGTGTATCACTATACCAAACAATTAATTACAGCTACATCTATTACATCTGAGTGAAGTAAAATTCGGTTACAGCAAATTCCTTGGGTCTTGTTGATTTGCTTCGCTATATATATGTAATTCGCTAAATCCGTATAACGAAATATTGCTGCAATTTATGCATTGCTAATTCAATGCCAGAAATTTAAGAGTTTAGAATGACAAGAGACACATAAAACAGTATATCTGTGGCCAGAATAACCCCACGAATATTCATCGTTAGTTTATGGAATAAAATTGATCATTGCCATAAAAAATCATACAAAACACTTGTACACTGTATGTACATGTAAAACTTATACGGTACCAATTTTGATGCACCAGATGCGTATTTCGACAAATAATGTCTCTTCAGTGATGCTCAACTGAAATGTTTGAAATCCGAAATAGCAATGAAGTTTTAGAGCTATTATAGGGGAAAACAGTGTGCCAAAAACGTGGAGCCAAATTCGTCTTGGGATAAGAGCTATGCGTGAGGGAGATAATCCTTAATTTTGAAATGAATTTCTAAATTTTATAACAGCAATTAAATATACATCCGTATTTTCAAGCTAGTAACGAAGTACTTAGCTACTGTGCTGTAGAGACCCTCGGGGACTAACAGTCCACCAGCAGAGGCCTCGACCAAGGGGTCATAATGTAAAACTTATACGGTATCAATTTTGATGCACCAAATGCGCATTTCGACAAATAATGTCTCTTCATTGATGCTCAACCGAAATGTTTTCATGCATTCTTTTATTACTAGTGCATACATGTGACTTTTTGGGACAGAATGGACAGAAGTTATGGAAACCTCCATAGCCTCCTGTTGTGTAACAATCGTGTGTGCCATTTAGAATAAGTTCAATCAGTAACACGATCCCGATCAAATTAAATCCACCGAATAGAAATATTGCTGTCAAGTATCTTTACACAGTAAATAACCCCAAAAACATGAAACCAATACGGGACTTTCGAAATACGGATCCACTCTGACTTTTATTTGCGCGTTGAGCGTAATTTGTAGGGCATGTCACTTTCGGATTGCAATAACTACGAAGTAACCAATCATGGGATACTTCAATTGTTATCAAATTCCTGCATTAAAATGCTATCTTCAAGGAAAGGAATCACTACAGCCATTTATAGAAAAATGCATTTGATTTAATTATATCAGTTGGCGAGGGAAATAAATTTATGAAACATCTTGACGATATCGGTGAAACATCCAAGGATACGCGTCTAAATGCGCCTTTTCCCTTCCATCTAATTTAAACCCAGGTACTAAGCACCAATAATGACTTGGGTCGTCGTCGTATAACTGCGTATATATATATATATATATATATATATATATATATATATATATATCTTTACAAACCGTCTAGCAGCGAAACACCATTTGTATTGATGTCAACTTTGCCCTAGAATTGGTTACTATCACGTGACCGCAGTAGTTCCGGCACATCCCGAAAGTTCCGTACTGCACAGAGGTTAGTCAACTGTTAATCAAACTTAGCTAACATTTGTGCAACTGGGTCCTGGGTATTAACATTGAATTCAGTCGACCCAGACTTGAAAGTAATTATTCACACCTTCTGCGCACGCCCATGATACCAACACAATGGAGATTTCTGTCCGTATTTTAATTGAAGGTTAGCGAAACCAGTTAATAGACAAAATTAATCAATTGTGAAGGATACTCGATGGTGCATTGCGCTACACAAATTTCATGTAAATAAGAACGATTTTCTATGAAAAACAATTTGCTATAAACAGGCACAAATACAATGTTTTACTACGCACTAGGGGGGAATGAAAATTAGTTTGTTACATCGGTACATTCACTATATATTCCAATTACCGACTTCTAGATAAAGAAATACGAAAACTATTAACGGCGATTCAGATAAAAATCATCATATTCGCTGTACATATGTTCGTAGTTTTGATGTGCATCGCTGTGACAAACGAAACAATACTAAGTAAGCCTTCATTATATGCCATCTCAATACTGTAGATAAGTAGTCAGTTGGATATTTGAGACGGGGTTACCCAGGGTGCTGAAAGATGCACGTTGAGCGAGGCGACATCACAATGCATCGTTATACCAAACTAGGTAATAATTCTCTTGGTATTTTATCACTAGGCATCATAATTCAAAAGTTCAAGGAGGAAGTCCTCGCATTCATTAACAAATTGTGAACCACTGTCTAAACCCCTCTATTCATAATACCGATCACACAAGCAGTGCTAATGAGATAAACTAAGGAATATATATTAATCATAAGATAATCTATCGCTGAGGATACGTCATTCCACGACACTCGGTCACGCTCCTCATTCTGGCTTAGATGCTTTTCTTGTACGTCATTTCCTGGTGTCACAGTATCTGTTTTTACCTTCTTACGCGTCAATAATTTACAAAGCGAAAATTTTGCAATCACGTGAAAAAATCCGCTAACATTTTGACGTTCATCTTTGTGGCGTAAGCGAAGCTGCAGTGAGGACACTATCAGAGATATTCCTCCCATGATGATCTGAATCTGTAGGTAAGACGTGAGGTATGGAGTGTTGTCCGAGTTTGCAGGAAGTTCCGAACTAATGATCGTCAGAAATACCATGAATCCAAGCGCTACTGTAATAGAGTACGACATCTTCTCTCCAGCATCGGCAGGAATGATGAACACTAGTATATTCAGAATTCCAAGAAGCAAAATGGGTAGAACAATATTTCCGACGAAGTGTGATGGCTTCCTTTTTAACCGAATACTATACTTGATGACGGCGTTACTTCCGGAATTATCCGTATTTTGGCTAGTAGACACAATTTCCCATATACTGTTGCTTTTAAACTGATCCATCTCTATTGCATCGTCAGATGTTATTTTCACTTGGTATAGAAAATGTGACCACATTGTAAAAATGATGTCGCAGGTTTGGATATCGAATGGGAAATACGTAACATCAATGGAACATTGAGATTCAAACACCTGATAAGGTTTCCAAATTACACTTCCATCATATGATACCATGACGTAATAAAACGAACCACCCAGCTCCTTGAACTCCGTGAATCCATTCTTCAGGACTAAATCCGGTTTCCACAGCGCGTTTTGAGGAAGTGGTAATCTGTAGACAGGAAATGCTGACGGATCCCACGTCATGAAATCGTCCTGCCATTCCAGAGTGAGATACGCCGTAGTTACTAATTTCTCCTCCAGTTCATCCAGCTTGTTTATACCCTTCAAATTGAAGGCCACTTTTAGCTCTGTTGCGGAGTATTGATCCCTCGATGGACGAACCGTTTTATCGTATGCATTGGATTCAAAGAGATATTTCGTCAAGTTTTTTACTACATCCGCCGAGTATCCAAACACAGGGCCGGATAAACCCATACTCAGAATTATATTGAACACCACAGTTGTACACAGGTGCATTTTTAAGAACTTTTGAATACTTGGGGAAGAAAATACACACAGGTACATGCAGTTCAGCACTTGCTCGAAACCGCGAAGAAGCAGTATTAATGGTCAAACTCCGCTGCACACACACTATGATGTTAACTCAGAACAACAATGAGTTCGATGGTGACAAAATAAAGGGCATTCATCTCCATTATATTCTGTATCATTAAGCATTAAACATCTTTTCTACCAGGCCCGTAAAGCTAATTAAGATAAATAGCCTAACAAACACTGCAGTGGTCACTTTAAGTAGGACAACGAAGAGTCATTAAAATACATAACAATGACGCTAACAAAAGACAATTCGTTTCATGAATATTTCAAAGGCATTATGACAATATTGTTCAATTAGTCTTTTAGCTAATTTTGTTTTACTGGAAATGAAAACATATTTGTTGAAGCACCAGGCGTTATCTAAATCAATTCTAGGTCGATGATTTTGTAGAAAATGTGTACACTGAGTATGTTGCATATCTGTATAATACTGCTGTCTGTACATGTATATATGTTTTCAGGACCACAATGTAAACTAGTTTTAAACTAATTGTGCTATCCTGTTTAAATAAAGGACATCATTATTATATTGCAGAAAATGACATTTATAGGGAATAAATTCAGTTTTCTGTGAAAGTAATACCAAATTATAATTGTGACGCGTGTGCAATCAATTTTATTTGAGTGCACCGCGTGTTCTATGGAACTGGGCATTTAGTTACACTCGTCTGCTGACCGCTAATACGTAGTTACACTCGTCTGCTGACCGCCGATACGTAGCTACACTCGTCTGCTGACCGCCGATACGTAGCTACACTCGTCTGCTGACCGCTGATACGAAGTCTGAATCACGTGATCGTGCGGTTAGATTCACGATACTACCCGTAAGGATACCGTGCAAATGATATCTTTATCGCAGCAAAACCATACAGTGTTTTGAAGAATAATCAAATCCTAGGAATATTTGGTGAGTTCGATTTTTTTTTTTTTTTTTTGGCAATACCCCAATTTTGTTGGTTCTGTGATTTCTTTCCTGAGACGCATGCGTAATTGGGATATATCTAAGTATCTAGCTGCTGGCACACACCAGGGGTGGATCCAGGAATTGTTACCAATATACTAGGACCTAGACCCTAAGATCTGTATATTCTACCTGTATGCATGCATTTGACAGTTTTTGAATAAAAGGAAGATTGATCGGCGCTGTCGTACTGCACATTGTGAACTCTGACGAATATACACATGGAGGACAAGGTTTAAGGTCCGCTATTCTAGCAAATAAAGATAAAAAAAAGTTCTCGAAAAACGCACCCTTTTTGTGATGTGTAAACATTAATAAAACACATTTTCCTTTGTCATTTAATTTCCAACTTTCACAGCCATCTTTTGTTATATAAATATATTATAAGTGTATAAAAACTCAGTGTTTGAGGCACCGATGTAGTATTCTGGAGCACTTTATGATAAAAAAAATCAATTTTTGATAACATTTTATGATATTAAACATTCTTATATTTTGATATTAATGAATGTTTCAACATCAGATTTTTTGTCATTACACTTTCAAGTAAATTACAGGAATCCGATAAGATTTGATGAAACCTAATGGTTCCCTGTGGAAGTAAAAAAAAAAAAAAAAAAAGCCCACTCTACCAGGCTTACAGTGTCTAGAAACAAGAAATATTATTTGGCAACGGGTGATAGGTCACGTACCGATACGCAAGAGCTTGTTCTGCGTATAACCAACTTTTAAATCGAGACATGCTACTGACTGACAAAGAAGTTGATGGTACAGAGGTTTCAACAGTCTCGTTTAAAGTCAGTATTTCGCAAATTCTATGGTCGTTATAACTATCTAGTTTGCCGATACAACCTAACATTGGGTCAAATGCTGTCTGACGTGTTTCATACCGATTGTTAGGCTGTTCTCGGCACATTGATTTTGACTGCGGATAACTCCGTTTACCTGATTAAGATAAGGGGCTCACGGTGGGTGCTACTGGTCGACAGGGGGTGGTTATTCCTAGGCACCTGATCCCAATTCTGGTGTATACAGGGGTCCGTGTTTGCCCAACTCTCTATTTTATATTCCTTAAAGGAGTTATGAGATTGATCACTGTTCGTTATCTTCACCTTTCAAACTTCAAATTAAACTGTGCATACGCTTCGTCATAGATTTTGGGACGTTTAATAGAGATACATAGATGAAAAGAATCAACATCGGCAGTCTGAGAGGCGTAACGGTACATACATGTATCTATCGCAGAAAGCATAACGGTATCTACATGTATCTATCGCGGAAACTTATCAAAGTTTAATTACTTTCACCTTGTTGAACATGTCATTTTACATAATGCCCATATTTACGATAACCTACATTTTAAAACAAAGAGTGTGCTTTGTATATATCTGATAATTGTATGGCATTCAGTATGATAAAACAAATAGTGCATATGCATTAAGATGTTCTCCTCTCAAAAGTTATTCCCTACCTTAGCTGCGCCTCTGTTCTTTATTACATTATTGTACAGGCGTTTACTGCCGTTGTTAAGCTATTGCCTACATGTATATGTAACATTGTAATCATTTCATTAGAACTGCTGCAACTCAGATCGAATAAGTCGCCAAACGTATATAAAAAGACCTAGCTTCATTGGCATCCTGAATTTCTGACAATTTGTTCTCTTCCTTCAGAAATGTACACAACTCAAAAATAGTCTCGTCCGCAAAAGTTAAGGTTTTCTGCGCCAATCCCAATCTTACATCTCGTCTGCAGGACACGGGTGGTCTTCTGATTTATCAAGCTGGAGAATCATTTATTTTCTAAAGAGAAGTGGACAGACATAGCATACATCCACTTCTCTTAGCAAACCCTCATGTTTTTATTCTGGAAAACGTGTAAATGCCGGAACCGGTGACGGTTTACGCTTCCACTTACATTTCAACTCAAATATACCTGGATAGTTTTTCCACAAGTTTAACAATAATGCATGTATCTGTCACAAGGAAATCAACATTTACCGGCTGTTAATTTGTTTTCACATGTTCCGTGTCCCGGATCTGAATGATGTGTTCATTTCTATTGGCGGTAGAAAAAAATCGAACATCCGAAGTCGGATGATTTTGAAATAATTAATACACACGCATTGGATTTTTTCGCAAAGCTTTTGTCATCAAAAATATTATTCTTGCTGATATCAATAGAAGACATGTTTGAATGAAAATGAAATGTCAGAAACCTAATTTGAAATAGGAAATCATTGGTCTTCTACCAGTTTTCAATTGTAAAACGAGAGTTCCATATAATTTTCAAACAAGAATCGATAAGGATGCAATTTCTAAATTGTACTCCTTTTTAATTCCTCGCTTTAAGATATGCAAGACTTATCAAGGCGTTTCTTTTCTTGAGATTTTAAAAGACATTTTACTGAATTGTATATTCCCAATGCATGTAAAACTCTG
Organism: Ostrea edulis; assembly: GCF_947568905.1. Lineage (NCBI taxonomy): Eukaryota > Metazoa > Mollusca > Bivalvia > Ostreida > Ostreidae > Ostrea > Ostrea edulis. The sequence continues at coordinate 72,948,067 of NC_079170.1, forward strand.
ATCCTTTATTGTGGCCCTGTGGCCCCACCCTACTCCAGGGGCTCCGTGATTTGATCAATTTTGAATCTACACTAATGAACGAGGTTTCATAAAACTTTCGTTTTTCAGATTTCTGTAATAGACTTCTCATAGGCCATCGTGCAAGAAACAAACAATTGATTACATTCCATCGAGTTTTTGGTAACAATATTAACTTGGGATTTATAGGTGCCTACATACATGTATGACAATCATCGCACGCGTTGACAAGGAAAATTCTCGGTATACACCAAACCCACCTCGGGAGAAAAATCAACGGAGAGGGGGGATTTCCCTATACTTAATTTCTAATTGTTATATCTTCTTTTTAAAATGAATTGACTATATTTTTAATGATATTAGCAATGTAACCTAGTTGGTAGAGCGCCCCCTAGCATTTTCTGTTGAATGTAATTCATACTCGGAGACTTCAGAGTTATACACACTGCATTATCTTTTGGGTTGCACTTGTTCGTTAAGTTGACAATGAGCTAGTGTACTGGGAAATTATGAATTCAATAAAGCTCTATTGTATTGGTCTACGGAAGCCGATAGGATTGATATTCATTTAACTGGCGGCCGCCATATAAATTAACTGGTGGCCGCCAGTTATTCAACCCCTCTCTCTCTTTCTCAAAATGAAAGGGGTGCAATCCCTGTAATCTCCCTCTCCAATACTTAGTGATACAATTAAGAGCATTATTGTTTTTCGATTGTGCTGTTAATTTACAAGTCATATCAATGTTCATGATATCAAATGTCGACAGATTTGCGCATGAACAAAAATTTTCATGTGTACTTGATATGCCAACGTACCAGGCACGTAGAACCAGGAGGCTGACCCTCCACGTTTTTTGACAACGTTCATTTTCTGTTATTTTCATATGTAAACTAGGTTATTTTCACATGTGAAATAAGATTAATTGGCGGATTGCCCCCCCCCCCCCCCCCCCCCCATTCTTTTGGTGCTAGTAATGAATGGTAAAAATGTAATAATAAATGAATTGAAGGACGAACGGAGCCCTCCCTCCAATACAGGAGTATGAAGTTTCTTTAAAAAAAAAGAATTTTTTAGATTCCTTTTCTGCTTTTCAACAATTGTAGAAGACAATTTCTCATCCGATTGTCCCTACACTTTGAAAAACGATGTTATGTGTCTGCGTACTATTCTAAATCTTTCAAAAATCATTACTCAGCAGTATAAATTAAATTGTTTTTTAAATTGGCAGCCGACATGTATGATTTAAGTTTTGCGATAAAATAAGTGGCGACCGCCAGTTAATTCATATGACGGCCGCCAAATAATAAGTGGCGGCCGCCAGTTAAATGAATATTAATTTTATACCCTGGCACCTACCGGCTTCCGTATTCTTCCAAGTCAGACTCCGTACATCAATTATAGCAACGCACAATGTAGTATTGTGTTAAACTTAAGATACTTCCTTTTAGAAGTATTTAGCTTTTCAGGTTTACGCTCAGTGACAATGAGAACGTGTTTGCATCTAATTCATCGAATCCTTTCTCAGAAGATGGAATATTGAAGAAACTATATAAAGAATACGGACACCTTCTATAAGAGACGTTTTCAAAACTCATGGACGGTACGTATAGTGACCTTATCATTATGATTTAGGCCTACAATGTAGATAGGTTTTATCCTTTTTATCATTTTTCGAGGTGACGTAAGTCACCGTCAGCATGTAATCAATAGTGCCGCCCTTAATTGCTACCATTTGCAAAATCGCTCTGTGTTTTATAATTAGATTCCATTTGTTAGATATGTTAATGCCACATAAAAACACATAAAAGCTGTTGCAATACACTTTGAAAATGATATAGAATCCTAAGGGTGGATCCAGAAGTGGGGGTCCGGATCCCCTCTCTGCGGAACAAAAAGTTAAGAGTTATTCTTAACGAGTTACATTACTCAACATGTATCAACACCAGGACCCAATTGCACAAAGGTTAGTTAAGTTTAACTGTAAGTTAATGCCAGTTTTAATTCTAGGATAAATACGACCACTGATATATATGTACGATATTTTCGTCAGATATCGCTTAAGAATTCTTAAAAAGTATATGTAACATAAAAAATTTGTTTAAGAAGTAGATAATTTGAAGGTGAAAAAGAAATGCCAGGAAATGCTCAGAATGCAGGATTTTGCACCACTTACCCCAGAGCCTATAGGGAGTAACATTTAAATCAGCTTTTTTTTCCTCTTTTCTTTTCATTGCGAAATAATGTCTGAATATTTTGTAATTTTCAGTATCTCAGGGGTAGGGCAGGGGTTTTGGTCCCAGGGTGGGTGATTATTGTCTTTATCATTTGGAAGATTTCTTTAATTTTGCTGATACTGTATTAAAACTGAAGTTATATTTTGGAAAAATCAGATAGGGGGAAATTTTGCAACCCAATGGTTCTGACTCTTGGGCGTATCCAAAATAGTCGTATAGACCTAGTGTTAATTCAAAATAATCATATTGTAATTGTAATTAATTGTAATTAAAAGATTTATATAGCGCCCTATCAACATTAGTTCTCTAAAGCGCTTTACAAATGTGAAAGAAAAGATCATATAAAATCGATGTGTACATACATGTGAATAAAATATTCATAGTGTCAGAATTAAAATGCATACATATTATTATTAATATATAGCGATATGATATGATTACCCTAATAACATATGAAACAATTTAAAACAACCCTTAGGAATAATTAAATACATAGAAAGGACATAGGCATAATAACAATCAGCGGGGGGGGGGTGGCTTTTTTTTTTTGGTTGGTTTTTGGTTTTTTGTTTGTTAACAGCACTGTAAGAGCTGTATGTAAGAGCACTAAGTATATAAAAATAATCACAAATTAAAAGCTTATCTAAAGAGATGCGTTTTGAGGTCCACTTTAAAATTAGACAATGAAGTACATTGTCTGAGTTTAAAAGGCAGAGAATTTCAGAGACTCGATGCAGCCTTGTCCAAACATCGATCCCCATATGTTTTCGTACGTGTCCGAGGTACCTGGAGAAGATGCAGAGATTCGGATCTTAGTGATTGTGTGGGATTGTAAACTGTAAGGATATCCTTTATGTAAACTGGAGATAGGTTGTTGAGAGATTTGAAAGTATGAAGAAGTATCTTATATTGAATTCTGTATTCAACTGGGAGCCAGTGAAGATCTATTAGAACAGGAGTAATATGGTCGGACTTTTTTGAGCGTGTTATTAATCTTGCAGCTGTGTTTTGTGCCCTCTGAAGTTTGCTGGTGTGTTTAGAATGAACACCATAAAGCAATGCATTTCCGTAATCTAATCTGGATGTAACTAGCGAGTTTACTAGAGTTTTACATGCTTCATCATTGATAAATGAACGGATACAGCCAATTCTGCGAATGTTCACATATGCTGATCGGGAAATAGAGAGACATTGTTTTTCCATGGTAAGGTCTTTATCAAAGAATACGCCTAATTTTTTTTTTTTACGAAAGATGAATCACTTACAACACAATCACCAAATTCAAGATAAAAACTGCTCATATCTTTAAGTCTGTGTTTTGGTGCGAAGACTACAAGTTCAGTTTTATCTTCATTGAGGAGGTTGATACTCATCCACATACGTATGTCCGATAAACAACTTGAGAATCTTTGAGACATATCAGTCCAATTGTCACTAGGTTCAACGATGATATAGATCTGGGTGTCATCGGCGTATATATGATACGTCATATCATGACGTCTGCAAACTTCCCCTAAGGGTTTTGAAAAAAGACAGTAGAGTCTCGGACCCAGGACTGAGCCTTGCGGTACATCACATTCGAGGAGACAAGCATCAGACAAAGATGAACCGACGGCAACACGTTGATATATATCACTAACATAGGATTTAATCCATTTCAATGCATATCCAGTGATACCAAACATGTTTTCCATACGTTGCAATAGGATATTGTGGTCTATGACATCGAAAGCCGCAGAGAGGTCGAGCAATACAAGGATATTGTGTAGTCTTTCATCAGTATGAACACTTCTTGGGACCTTTGTGTTATTTTGATAGAACAAATCTTGTTTTATATTTAATTTAGCCTGGATATATGTGCAGAACGGGAAAATTATTATAATAGTTACATGTATCATACTGATACTTTTAAATACTACGTATGTGACTGATAAGGCTTGTGGTCTCTTGTTTAGCATCATCATGCGTGGAAACAAAAAACTAGAAATTTCGAAAATTCCACCAAAGTGCTTGATGAGTGCAGTCAAATTCAACCTGTTTTCAGATTCTTTTTTCGAAAATTAATACCAGTATAACAAAAACGCAATCCTCATTTTTTTCTCGGCACTCTCCATAGATGACAGTTCAGATTATAACAAGGTCAAAGCCGTGATATTAAAAGCTTATAAATTAGTGCCCGAAGCGAGCAGACAAAAATTCAGGAAATACATAACATTTGACAATCAAGGATATGTTGAATTTGCTAGAGAAAAAGAAGATTTACGTGTATTTGATCAATATTTGAGATCTAACGGATTTCATGAAAATTTTAAAAGCATTCGCCAACTCATCTTATAGAGGAGTTTAAGGAGTGTGTTCATCAAGATTTGAGAACACATTTAGAAGATAAGAATGCGAGAACTCTTGAGGAGGCCGCAGTTATTTCAGATATCTATACTATCTCTGATAAGGGAAATTTTGTAACAAAAGCTCAACTAATAGATTATCAAAAAGTGTAGACTCAGATAAAAAAAAAAAAGTGCTTCGGAGTTTCAATCTAGTAACCAGTCACCACCCCACAGTGGTTCTACGTCCATTCAAAGGACATGACGTTTTAATACAAGTTCTTTCAGATTTATCCACAAAAAAAATTGAAAAATTAGACACTATATCCATCACTACCTGGAGATTTATTGTTTTTCATATGTTTTAATACTTCAAACACTTCTTTTTCAGATATTGTTCTTTCCAAAGACTCTGAAATATGTTTGTCCAACTTCGAAACACAATACTGATTAATTTTGTTATGATCTAAATCTAAAAGTTCTGAATCTTTATTTGCATTTAGAATTTGGTAAAACGTTTAACTTCATTAAGTTTATCCGCCTGGACATAGATCATACAATTTCCTTCAACTTCTAATTCTTTAATAGTTTTATTCGCATAAAGTGTTTTTCCAGATTGCAGAAATACCTTGTGGGTTTCCCCCTTCCTCTATCCATATAGATTTAGATCTTATAACATGGCCTTCCAAGTTTTCTCAAGTTTTCTAAAATCAACCTCTTTTCTTCAATAAGATGCAAATCTATTTTTTTCCTCAGTTTGTAAGTGACCTATTTTTTTAAAGGACAATTAGCAGAAAAATTGGAAGTTATAATCTCTTTTCAACTCCAATCATCTTTACCTATTTCAGTCTTTGTTTTTCTCTTATTTCTTATAGGATGGGTATGAAATAGTGACCCCTTATTTCCATAATTACATCCCCTTTTAAAAGAGTTAAATCTTAATTCTACAACAACTATGGAGTGGTCTGATCTATAACCAGGTTTGATTAAGTATGTTTCCTTGGAATTGGACAAACTTTCAGAGATTAAAATGTAATCTAGACGACCCTGTTTCAATAGCGTCTTTTTATGCCATGTATAAACCCTTCTATCGGGATTCAGTATTCTAAAATGATCTAGAAGTTATAGGTCATCCATAATTTCTAATAGTTTCTTCCTTACTTTTGAGTTATTTATTGAAGTATAATATCTGGGCTTAGTGCAAGATTGAAATTCCCTAAAAGTATATGATATTCAATATGCAGTTTAAAAAAAAAAACCTCATGATTCATGAACATTTTCATAAAACTCAGGACTATCGATGTTAATAACAGTGACCTTATTATCCTCTAACGTTAAGTCTATCGTTAAGTCTATCGTTAAGTCTGGGGCATTTTTCCCCTCTTTGTCCCTATTTTGTTGGTGCATCTTGTATTCAAAATTATTGTTAAAAAATATGGATACTCCTCTTGCATTTGATTTATAAGAACTGAAGAAACATTTATACACCCCCCTTTCCTTTAATATCCTGTTTCAGGAGTGAAGTTGGTATCTTAAAAACATATAGAATAACCTTTCGATCTATAAAAATTTAACACATCTTGACGTTTTGATAATGTAACCAAGCCCTGACAATTCACGGTAAGGATTTTTATAGAATCAACAATTTTCTAATGTAAAAAGACTGGTATATAATATAAAGCATTGCATAATCGCTAATGGATATTGTAAGCAAACACTTGCCGACATATCCATATTTTAAAAAAATGGCATCTTTATTTGTAAACGAAAAATACTCTCGATCCTTTTCACACATCTTTCCCACTTGTAAACAAAACTTTAACATTGATCCCGAAAGTATTTGGTTTATAGGTTTGTTCTCGTAATGATAAACACACTAGCGGCCGTGTTTTTAAAAGTTTTTCATTCACATCATCCAAAATGCCGAATTTATATCTGTTACCACTACTACATGGATGGTGAACACTTTACCATTAAATTACCAAGCTGAATGAATCATGGGGTCTTCGTTTATAATTAGGTCGCGGATGAGCTTGGCGTTCATGGGACTTATATGGTCGTACTTGATGAAATGCTTCTTCACTTTTTCCTGTGATTGATTCTCTATCACTCTTATTTTTGTCTCTGGGTCACGAAATTTGACTATAACCAGTCTTGGGCCGTCTCTCATCCCAACTGGTATCCGATGAATGGCCAGAATATCTGCATGTGCCAAATCGATATTGACCGACTCTCTGGGGATTTTGCACAAGTCCTCATGGAAGTTTTCATCCTCTTTTTAGCTCACCTAAGCTGAAAGCTCGGGTCAGCTTTTCTGATCACCCGTTGTCCGTCTGTCTGTAAACTTTTCACATTTTCGAATTATTCTCCAAAACCACAGGGCCAAGTTCAACCACATTTGGCAAAAAGCATCCTTGGGTAAAAGGCTTTCAGTTTTGTACAAATAAAGGGTCATGTCTTCTTCAAAGGGGAGATAATCACAAAAATGCAAAAATAGGGTGGGGTCATTTGAAATTCTTCGCAAGAACCACTGGGCTAGGAATGTACAAATTTGCATAAAAGCTTTCTGACATAGTGCAGATTCAAGTTTATTAACATCATGGCCCCTAGGGGTAGGATGGGGCCACAATGCTGGATCCAAGTTTTACATACAAATATATAGGAAAAATATTTAAAAATCTTCTTAAAGAACCACTGGGCCACAAAAGGTTACATGTACATGAAAGCTTCCTGTCATAGTGCAGATTCAAGTTTGTTAAAATCATCGCCCCAGGGGTAGAATGGGGCCACAATAGGGGATCAAAGTTTTACATACAAATATATACAACTGTAGGGAAAATCTTTAAAAATCTCAAGAACCACTGGGCCAGAAAAGTTTACATTTACAGGAAAGCTTCCTGATATAGTGCAGATTCAAGTCTGTATAAATCATGGGCTCCGGCGGTAGGTTGGGGCCACAATAGGGATCAAGGTTTTACATGTGAATATATATAGGGTAAATCTTTAAATATGGGTCAAGTAGATTCAGGTGAGCGATGTGGCAGCTCCCGTGGCCGTCTGAGATCTCTGCAACGTTCTCAAGTTATTGTTCAAATTATCATTTTTTTTTTTTTTTTTTTTTACATCAGCTTTGATTACTTTTGTGGTGCTTTCTTTCATTTACGTCAATATTGTGCTTTTTACGACTGCAATAATTTCTTTTTCATCTTCTCCAGAATAGAGGACACAATGTCTTCCATTTCTATTTTGCTCATCATATTGTCTTTAATCCGACAAACTATCCTGAATTAATTTCAAGTCCGTTGAAATACTTAATGCACTTGTCTTATTGACAGAACCTTGTGATACAATCGTATTTGATCTTTTGACCGTGACCTACTTTCTTTAATATCCCATCCTAATCAATATCTCCTGAAGTATTTAAGGCAAAGCTTTAATATTTTGTAGATATATTATTTACGGTATAATTTGATCTTGTGACCTTGACCTGGAGGTTTGACATACTTTTGATCAAAATCTGACCTATTCAATATCTCGTGAACTATTTACGATAGAGCTTTCATATTTTGTATACAAGGTATTTCATACCATGCCATGCTCTATGACCGTGTGACCCTGGTCTTATTTAGAACAGCAAGATACATGTAGTCATTTTGAGGCATCTTGAGGCATCTCTGTGTAATGTAAATTCATTTTGAGGCATCTTGAGGCATCTCTGTGTAATGTAAATTCATGTTGAGTTTCCTTGTGAACCTCCGGAGCTACAATTTGGGGTCAAAAGTTTTCATGGGAATAACGATTTATGAAAAAAAAAAAGTCTTTTAAAAATCACAACCTCTGAACAATGATAGACTATAGTGACTCAGGTGAACGATATGGCCCATGGGCCTCTTGTTATTTTTGTTTACCTTCAAGACACCTATTCTTCTTAAGCACCATAGGTTGATTGTATGTATTCTCTTTAGAGAAGTCGAGAGGCATAGCCTTCATCGACTTCTTTTCGCAAGCATTCATGTTTTGATTCTGGAAAACGTGTAAATGCCGGAGTCGGTGACGGTTTATGCTTCAAAATCAAAACTTACTTGCTTTTAATCCATTTTCAACATGTCCTCTGTCCCGGGTTTACGTTAACTGGTCTTGGGAGCTGTCACAATAGGGCACCAGTTAAGAGAAAAGCAGGCTAACGTAATCAGAGTTGTGATTTAAAACCGGGACAGGGGCATCTTGAAAATGGATTAAAAGCAAGTAAGTTTTGATTTCCTTATGACGGTTTTGTGCATTGCTGTTAAATGCTGGAAAACAAGTTGTCTAATGCGTAAATCCAGGCACATCTGAGTCGATACGTCGGTCGAAGCATAAACCGTCACCGACTCCGGCATTTACACATTTTCCAGAATCAAAACATGAATGCTTGCGAAGAGAAGTCGATGAAGGTTATGCCTCTCGACTTCTCTAAAGAGAATATATTGTATGGGGTTTAGCGCACAGTGGCGTAGCTTGGGGAAGATAAATATGGAAGCAGAAAGGGCAGGCACTTTGTTGGGGGCCACGGGCAAAGCCTCTATAAGCTGGTGCCTTTTAGACAATTAAGAAAGGTATTTTCAAAGTCTTCAATACACATTCAATACACATTTTCTTTGAATTTAAATACAGGCACATGGGTAAGGACGCAATGTCCCTCTGCATTTTGGAACGAATAGGCCTATATTGTTTTTGTTTCGGATTACATTATGTATGGAGCGCCAAATTAACATTAACTCAAATAATTGAAGATATCTTCAATTATTTGAAGATATCATCTTCATTTAATGCGCGCAACAATTAAATTAAAGATGTCTTTAAATAATTAATGGTATCTTCAATTCTGAATTATTGCACGCATTAATTGAATTGATGATAGCATTAATTCATCAGCTGAATTGGTGCACGTTTTAATTGAATTAATGATCTCTTCAAATGAATTAATGATATCAACAATTGCATTGATGCACGCTACAATTCAATTGAAGAGAGCAATAATTGATATATTACGCGCATTAAATCATTTGATATGAGCAATAATTGAATTGATATGCACATTAATTTATTTGATGAGAGCAATAATTGATTTAATGCGCGCATTAATTGAATTATTGCTCTCTTCAATTGAATTAATGATATCTTTAATTAATTTCAAGAGAGCAATAATTCTGTTAGAGAGAGCAACTATATAATTAAAGATATCTTCAATTCAACATATCCACAATTGAATTAATGATCTCTTTACTTGAATTGTTGCTCTCTTTAAAAGAATTGATGTGCGCATTAATTCCTTATACAAAAGCATTGTAAACAATTAAAGATGTCTTCAATTGAATTAAAGAGATCATCAAATTATTTATACCGAGCTCTAAATTAATTATTGTGAGCAATATTTCTACGAAATTGATGCTCTCATCAATTAAATTGAAGAGAGCAATAATTGAATTAATGTGCGCATCAAATCTATTATTGCTCTCATTAATTCAATTGATGCTCTCATCAATAGAATTGAAGAGAGCAATAATTGAATTAATGCGCGCATTAAATCAATTATTGCTCTCATTAATTCAATTGATGCGCGCATTAATTCAATTGAAGAGAGCAATAATTGAATTGAAGCGCGCATTAATTCATTTGATGAGAGCAATAATTGATTTAATGCGCGCATTAATTCAATTAAAGAGAGTAATAATTGAATTGATGATATCTTCAAATAATTGAAGATATTTTCAGTCATTTGAGTTTATGTTAATTTGGCGCTCCACAATTACGTTATAGATATGACGTCATTTTTAAAGACCCGGAGCCCGAGCCCGAAACAGATAAAGATGAAATGATTCAGCATTTTTGACCAAATATTTATTTGTTTTTATATTATTTAAAATCTAATATTCATTTTGACTTGACTTCAAATTATTTCATTTTTTACCGCTACAATGTGGAAGCACATGCTTTCGTGCTTCATAGGAAGCTACGCCACTGGCGTCAGTCGTATTGACCATGTTTCAGCCATTTTACGATGGTTAACTAAAACATTTGATTGGGTTTGAAGAGTTTTGGAGCGGCATGGGAATTAAACAGAATAGATAATAATACAGTATATTTAGCATTATCATCTCTGTGACAATTTGTATCGTTCGTCACCTCGTTTCAGTACTTTCAGTACTGTGATTATTTATTCATATGTCTCTATTTTGCAGGCATGACGTACACACGCCATTGTTGCGGTCCTCCAAACACATCATCTTTATTGAATATCAGCACTGTTTCACCTAAGGAGGTATGCTACACCAGAAAAATTTGATGTAGATGAAAAATGGAGGATATGTACAACAATATTTTGAAGTTGAAGATTTTAAAATATACTTTATTTTGTCAAAAAATACAGTTTTAATAGAAGGTAATCTGAAAAAATTAAAACCCCTACAGTTCAGCAGTCGGTATTCTACTTACTGAGCTACTCGGCTAGGTATTCAAATAGAAAAGGAAAGTCAAATATTGCTGATATCGATTTTTTTCATCTTTGTTTTAAAGGAAGTCAGCCATTATGACGATGTAGAGTACTACCTTAAACGAGCACCCAATTCTTCGTGGGATCTACCAATTACGATCATCTCAACAATCCTCCTTGTTATCGGAGTGGCTGGTAATACTGTCATAATCATTCTTGTATCAACAAGGAAGGGACTTAGAACACCGACATTCACGGCAATAGCTTGTCTCTCTCTCTGTTGCTGATTTGCTATGTTTGTGCACGCGTTACGTGTACACGATTAACGGTATTGAAAATGGGATGGGAGAACAAGCTTGGAATATGTATGGAACAGTAACGTTTTATTTTTTACACAGTGCCAACTTTCATATCGTGTTGATTGCATATTTACGTTATGTATTTATTACTAAGCCTTTGCAAAGTGTAAAGATCACCACAAAAAGCGTATTAAAAATGTCGGGAGGAGTGTGGTTTGCAGGAATACTAACTGGATCTCTATACTGCTTTAGAATTATAATGGAACTACACGAGAATATCACTGCCAAAAATAGTGTTTTAATTGAACTAATATTTGGTATATATATCGCATTTGTTCCATTTTTGTTCATTGTTGTGTTGCATATCATCAAAATTTTCAAACTAAAAAAGACGAGCTATTTGTCACCAGAACAACCCTCATCAATTTCAAGAAAAATGTCCCTGATGCTGTTTGTAATCATTGTAATTTATCTATTGAGTACAATTCCGTTGCTGGCAAATATGATTCTACATTTAATATGCTTTCTTATAGATTTCAGACTCACCGAATGTCAGTTTTTCTTTTTTTATCACAATATATCAGTTACGTCATTGTTTTTGCTTTTGAACAATGCTGTTAATCCATTAATTTACTTCTTCTTTTCTCCCCCAAGTCTTAAAGTCCTTCGTAGAATCAAGCAATGCTGCACAAAATCTTAATCTTCAGGAATCAAGCAATGCTGCAGAAAGTCTTAATCTTCAGGAATCAAGCAATACTGCACAAAATCTTAATCTTCAGGAATCAAGCAATACTGCACAAAATCTTAATCTTCAGGTCAACAGACAGGCTATGATCACTAAATATAAGACTGACTTGTATACAGGTTCTTGATTGATTCATGTAATGTTAAAAACCCAATAAATCATACAGTACTTTGATAGTGTGCATATTTTTGTTCTTTCGCTCAGTACATTTTTTTCAGGTAAGTGTTTGTTACGTTTTCAATTTCGAAGTACGAGTATAATATGGAGTGTTTTTAATGTATGCATATGACAAAAGATGAGGAAAATTTCTCTTAATTACTACTTATAGTTGATGACGTATATTCTTTGATGCAACATCGATTTAGTTATAGGAAATTGTTAATCCCATGTCATTACAATACGAGGGGGACATTGGACGGGCATGGTTCTAATTTCACCATTGGCTTTTGTCCGTAAAATTCCATGAGGCTGCGTATCAATAAAACGTAGGTCCAGTCACTCTACACCAACCAATCAAGTTGAGTCCATGTGTACAGGTTGTCCGAGTATGGTACTACGTTCATATCAGTGGAAGATCTTTATCGTGTCAATGTCTTAATCCGCAACACGTTAAGATCATATCCGAAGGATCCGTAACTTTCATTTCTAGTATCTGGGACTTGGCAAAGAAACAGTCACGATCTATGTCATATCTTTGTTGTCTGGGACTTTGTGGAGAAACAGTCACGATCTATGTCATATCTTTGTTGTCTGGGACTTGGTGGAGAAACAGTCACGATCTGTCATATCTTTGTTTGGGAAACTACGCACAGTCCGCATCTACGTGTCTCATATTTTTCAAGAAATACTCGGATAAGAGAAGCAGTTTGACAACGACTCAGTCAACCCCATTCTCGATCTCAACACTTATTGACTGCACTACCTGAGGTTGCTTGCCTAACAACACTATTCATAGCTGTTCACAAAAAGAAAATTTCTAAAAACTTTTTGATCATATTGTCCCAATGTAAAACTTTGAACATCTATTGTTGCCCCACCCTACACTTAAATTGTACAAACTTGAATCTGCACTTTCTAAGGATGCTTGCATATACTCATGACTCATAGAAGCTTTGCTGTTCTCGAGATTTGAAAAGATATTTTCCTATATACCCCCAAAGTATGTAAAACTTTAATCCCATGTTGTGGCCCCACCCTACACCCGGAGACAGTCTGATTAAAATCAGACCCCATACTCATTATCATAGCAATATGAGAATGAATATAGGGTCTGATTTTAATCATATTGTTATGATAATGAGTATGGTGTCTGATTTTAATCAGACTGCTCCCAGGGGCCATGATTTGAACATTTCTGAAACTACACTCATCAAGGAAGCTTTCACAAAAGTGTTGTCTTTTTGGTCCAGGGGTTCTCGAGGAGAATATTTTTAAGTGATCCACCTTATTTTCACCATTTCTGAATTATCTTCTCTTCGAAAACAGTGTGACCCTTCATTTGTAGTTTTGAATCCCCTTTACCATAAGATGCATTATGGCAAGTTTGGTTGAAATTGGCCTAGTGGTTCTGGCAAAGAATTCGAAAATATGTAAAGTTTATAGGCAAACAGCCAGATGAACGTCAGACAACAGGTGATCAGAAAAGCTCGCTTGAGCTTATAGTTCAAGTGAGCTAATAAAAACCAAAATCAATCAATTGCAATTTGTTCTTTTTATTGCCATAATGTGTTTCAAAGAATTACATGTACATATCCTATACAAAAAACATTGTACAAGTATGTATAATTCAAAAATAATATGGAATGGTACAATTCAGCGATACTTGTGTATATGTAAACAGAATAATATAGCAGTTAATATTGATCAATATCACATGGTTAGAGATATATTGCACCATACAGCACAACCTTTATTACATGAAATAACATTCCTTTAGTGACTAACATACAAAAATACTTAAAATTCACACGGATTTCCGTGTCTACACCACTAATATCAACCCAAGGGTTTGTTCACCTCCAATGTGAAATTCTTTCTGAAATATACAATATCACATGCATCTATTACACATGCAGGTGCTTGACATGACCAAGACAATCACATACAGTTTGTATATATTGAAATCACATCCTTACACTCACCACTGTATGTTTCCCAACATTTTTGTATTGTCAAGTACTTGTGACTACATGATATCTAATATACAGGTCAACTTCGGTATCTCAGATGCCATGGATATTATTCCTTTTAATGTATTTCGCACTCGAAAAATTTTCCCTGGTCCCATCGAGTTCGAGATAACGAGGTTTGACCGTACATTGTTTTACATACTTGAAATTTTCATTTATCTCTATAGTTAGTATAAATCCCACCATGTCATTAAGCAGTATATCAAGACTCCACACAATACATCATATATTTAGACTGCATGTGTTTTACAGAATAAATAAATGGAGAATAACTTTTACGAAATTACTAATAACAAGAACAGCTTCTCTTTAAATCATCAACCGATATAATGAGACTGTTGACTTAATCCTCTCCTTACATTTTTTTCAAAACTTATCATGAGACTATTTTTAAGAAAGACTTCTGAAACATCTTGGGAGAACATTTGTCCTGTTTGAATATTCATAGGAGACTAGATAAAATTTGTCAGTAATGTGGTTATTTCTAGCATACTGATTAATACTAAAGATATAAAATCCACTTTGATATTTTTCTCTTAGTTGAACAACAATGACATACACATGACGGTTCAACAACCATACTGTGACATCTGTCTAAAACATTTCAGAAGCAGGGGAATCTAAGCATTGGGTGGAATCCATCTTCAATTAAATCAACATTATACCCGTTAAACAATTTTTGGAGTTCAAAACTGCATACTAAAAGTCCTTTCATTTCGAAAAGGCTCTGGTATTCATATTGCATGAGAATCGCAAAAACAGTATAAAAACAACAAAAATATCGTTATTCCGAAGATTAAAAAAATTCAAAACATGCACTTTCCAATCTAAAAGAATTTGTCCGTTAGAATGATTAACTTCTAAGACTAGGGAATGATTTGTGATGAATTAAAATTGGTCTTTTTGGCAAGTCCGATTGAGTATTGCATGTTAGATTTACTTCCTCCGTTTGATGAAAATCTACATCTCCTGCTTATCTTGCGTACTACTCTAAAACTTGTCCGAACGCTGTGTAATCTGAATTTTAAATCAGATTTTAATATCTATCATAATACGAGCCTTGTATTCTGGATTTACTCTAATCTGTCCAGTTTAGACAGGTTTCTCTGTATTCACTAATCTTTTTAAAAAAAATATTTCACTTACCTACAAAATCACAGTATCCATACCTTTGTATTATAGAACAATATCAAGATTGTTCGAACTACAGTTACATTTTGGATATTAATCTTCAATCATATAAACAAGTTTTTTTCTTTCTTGTAAAGATTACCTCTTAAGAAATTTGTTAAAAGGATCTTTTCAAAATAGATTATTATTTCACCTTCGGACCAAATTCCTTGAAAAGTAGCTTATTACATTAGAATTCATATCATGTAAAATATGCACTATTGTTAGTGCGAACACAAGAAAAGGTAAAATCGTCATTGAAAAAAAAAATTCATTGAAAAAAACAAACAAACCCAAAACAGCTGAAGTCTTAAAAAATAGTACATGATATGTAACAAGGGGTTTTTGGAAGACAATCTCGGTGTTTAATGCACACAAGGGAAATAAGGTAATGAATAAACAGAACACAGATATATGGCAGTCAATTGTATGACACTGTGCCCTTACCTTTAAAGACTTTCTTAAAAGTCCACAATGTTTGTTGTGTAAAGTGTAAATTGAAGTGAATCAGTCATATTTCTTAGTGTCCCATAAAGACTACATTGTGTATACAGATATATCTTTGGTATTGTATCATGTGTTAGGCGGACAAAGAGAAAGTACAGCCTATTCACAATTCTAAAATGAAAGTACAATACACACACAACAAAAACACACTTATGTTTGTAGATATACAAGTAAATATACAATATTCAAAATCATATTTAAAAGGATCACAGAGAAAAATATTTTGTTGGGAATGCAAAAACTGTATTCCATCACAACACTGAGATATGTGCAGAGAAGCAATAGACTCTTCTTCATAGGAATGTCTCAAAATGGAATGTTAAAATAAAGTCTGAAAATGTCCCACCCTACATTCCTGTTCTGGCTTTTCAGCCAGCCATATTCCACTTTTTGAATGCTTTGACTCCCTCTTTCTTCCATTCCTCAGCACTGATACAGATTTGCTGAAACTGTTCCATACTGGCAAGTGAGCAGGCACCAATAAAAGCACTGTGATATCTCTGGGGAGAGGCATGGACCTACAACACAAAGGTCGATATAACAGAGATTGATATAACATAGAGGTCAATATAACACGAGGTTGATATAACACAGAGATTGATATAACACAGAGGTCCATACAACACAGAGGTTGATATAACACAGAGATCAATATAACACAGAGGTCGATATAACACAGAGATTGATATAACATAGAGGTCAATATAACAAAGAGGTTGATATAATATAGAGGTCAATACAACACAGAGGTCCATACAACACAGAGATTGATACAATACAGGCCAATATAACACAGAGGTCAATATAACACTGAGGTTGATGTAATACAGAGGTCAATATAACACCGAGGTCGATGTACATTACTGAATTGAATTTCCACTCCACATTATAACACATGCATGCAGCAGGATCTTACCTCCACTATAACAGAGGGTGGTGCCAATGTTTGCAATTCACTTTGTAGTCTCTCAGCAAATCCTGGCAACAAGGTTATCCCACCACTTAGGTAGATAGCCCTGTAAACATAGGAGATATGGTTTAAATGTGACATTTGTAAACCCATTAAAAGAAATCAATTTCATCAAAAAACCTGTCGAATATTTTGGTATTGCAATTTCTGGTATATTTTGGTAATGTCTTCTGAAACCGTAAGCATAAAAGGTACTCATAATGCACTTCAGATGCTCCAATTGACACAGGTCAATTGCAATAAGCCACCACCTGAGTTTACTCAGGTGACCTAAAAATATTCAATTGCTTTTTCATAAAATTCGTGGGCTTTTCAAAATCTTAGGAAATTTCAAGCACTGTTCAAGCATTTAGATTACACTAAAACTTTCAAGGAATTATCATCCTGTATAAATCCTGCTATGCCACAATCTTAAAAAGTAATTGTTGCAGAGAGACGGTTGCAGCTGCTATGATACACGACCTACCTGTACATGCGCTTCCTGCTGTCGATGGGACAGGACTGAATGGCCTGGAACACCAACTTGTGCACACAGGGGTAGTCCATTCCCCATAAATCTGTGTTGAAGAACCCCTCAGGACTCTTAAAGCAGCTGTAGTCATGAGTTACCTCCCTGTGAAATAGAATATTACTGCATCATACCCATTTAACCTCACTTAATTTAATGTGTAGTTCAAATCATCAGAAAGGTAATACTCTATCATAATCACTTGTTTAATGGCTATGAACCCTCAATAATCTTTCAGAGAGTTCATAAACAAGAAAAGTAAGATACATACTGGTGCGGAAATTGGTATTTAGTACTTACAGAGCCACCCCCTCAGCAATATACATACTGGTAAGGTATTTAGTACTTACAGAGCAGCCCCCTCAGTAATATACATACTGGTACGGTATTTAGTACTTACAGAGCCGCCCCCTCAGTAATATACATACTGGTACGGTATTAAGTACTCACAGAGCCGCCCCCTCAGTAATATACATACTGGTACGGTATTTAGTACTTACAGAGCCGCCCCCTCAGTAATATACATACTGGTACGGTATTTAGTACTTACAGAGCCGCCCCCTCAGTAATATACATACTGGTACGGTATTTAGTACTTACAGAGCCGCCCCCTCAGTAATATACATACTGGTATGGTATTTAGTACTCACAGAGCCGCCCCCTCAGTAATATACATACTGGTACGGTATTTAGTACTTACAGAGCCTCCCCCTCAGTAATATACATACTGGTACGGTATTTAGTACTTACAGAGCCGCCCCCTCAGTAATATACATACTGGTACGGTATTTAGTACTTACAGTGCAGCCCCCTCAGTAATATACATACTGGTACGGTATTTAGTACTCACAGAGCCGCCCCCTCAGTAATATACATACTGGTATGGTATCTAGTACTTACAGAGCCGCCCCCTCAGTAATATACATACTGGTACGGTATTTAGTACTTACAGAGCCGCCCCCTCAGTAATATACATACTGGTACAGTATTTGGTACTTACAGAGCCGCCCCCTCAGGTAAATCAAAGTTATTCAGATACACAGTGGTTTTGTAGTGTTCTGGATCCTGTTCACATTTCTTCATAGTATCCTTGTAGTCTGTGACCAGGTAACAGGACTGAAATACAAACACATCTGCTCTTTAGGGACTGACAACAGCTAGCCTTTATGTCTCACAATCAGAGATTTTCGGATTTCACTCCCAGAGTTCATATTTTTTATTCAATGGTAACAAGAGACTCCAACACAATTTCTATACTTATTCCAGTGAGCTAAAACTTGATATGGTTATTATCACAACAACAGGCCAAAGTTATACTGTTAGCAGATTTACACCCTCAAAATAAGATTAATATGCATGATATTGTGTAAAATTAAGTTAAAAACAATAATTATGTATTTATAAATGCATGAAAGGGGAACAAATCTTATTTTTTATGAATCAAACCTTACCTGCTCCATGACGTAGCGGACAAGTAGCTGTTGGATAGGTGTGGAGAATTTGTAGCCATGGAGACAGGAGTTGAGAGATTCTATGACCTTTTGACCGCCATATGACTGTCTGGAAACGCCCCCCTCTATAACAAAACCTACAATAGCAAGGGAAAAAAAATGAAAGGCACAGTATTGTGTAACATATCTCAATGAATGCATAGAAATTAAATTCTTCAATTTGCAATCAAGAAGACAATAGAAAACATGAATACATGTAAGGTGGTCTCTGAAATATTTTGTTATTTCATCTTTAATGGAGTGATAGCCGAGCAAACAGCACACAATAAAGCAAGGCCAATGGACCACATCACTCACCTGCATCACCTTGACCCTGCTGTTGTTCAACTGTTGATTTTTAATTTTTTTTTTTACAAACTTGAATCTGCTCTATATCAGAAAGCTTTCATGTAAATGTCAACTTCTTTGGCCCAATGGTTCTTGAGAAGAAGATATTTAAAGATTTTCCCTATATATTTCTATGTAAAACTTTGATCCCCTATTGTAGCCCCAACCTACCCCCGGGGGCCATGATTTGAACAAACTTGATCTGCACTGTGTAAGGAAGCTTGCATGTCAATGTCAGCTCCTCCGGCCCAATGGTTCTTAAGAAGATTTTTAAATGACCCTACCCTAATTTTGCATTTTCGTGATTATCTCCCCTTTGAAGGGGGGCCTAGCCCTTCATTTGTACAAACTTGAAAGCCCTTCATCCAAGGATGCTTTGTGCCAAGTTTGGTTAAAATTGAACCGGTGGTTCAGGAGAAGAAGAGGAAAATGTGAAAAGTTTACAACACCGACGCCAGACAAATTTTGATCAGAAAAGCTAACTTGAGCCTTTGGATTATTTTTCCAATATATTCCTATGTAAAACTTGACCCCCTTCTGTGGTCCCAGCCTACCAATGGTCATGCTTTCAACAAACTTAAATCTACACTATGTCAGGAAGATTTCGTGTAAATTTCAACTTTTCTGAGTGACTCAGTGGTTCTTGAGAAGATTTCTAAATGACCAACCCTACTTTTCAGTATTGCCTTTTCTTAATTATCTTCCCTTTGGAGGGAGCATGGCCCTTCATAATAACAAACATGAATTCTAAATTAGCTCCACTTCGGAAAGGGTGTGGCACGTCATTTGAACAAATTTGAATCCTCTTTCCCCAAGCATGCTTTGTGGCAAATTTGGCTGAAATTACCCGTGGGTTCTGGATAAGATGTCAAAAGTTTATGGATGGACGGACAGACAACAGACAAAAAGTAATCAGAAAAGCTCACTTGAGCTCCCAGCTCTGAATAGCTAAAAAGGTATAGCGAGGCATTTTACAGGAGAAATGTATCTCAAACAGGTTTTTTTTTTTTTTTTTTTTTTTACATAAAAAACCCTTTAAATTATTGTAACACTTGTTGTCTTTAAAGAAATCATCAAAAGTTGTATTTCTATTAGCTTTCAATATTACTGTTATTGGATCTGACAAGAAAATAAAAAACCCATTGTTCTGCTGCAGTGGATGAGTGTAATGAGTGTTGTAATGATTGACTGACGTGCTGTGAATTGTCATTATACTTGTACTATGTGTAAATAGATTTTTCTTCTGATGCATGTAAAATCACTAAAATGTGAATGTATACCCACCATCATATATAGGGAGAATCTCCATTCTCTCCCCTACATCTACGATTATACCAGATGTAGCATTGTACGAGTAGAGAGCTAGCAGTGACTGCATCACCATACACACCCCCAGGACATGGTGCGTGTCCATCAGTACCTCCATCAGTCCAGCCCGGATCTTATCACCCAGATTCTGAGGCGTACTAATCATCAGCTGGAAAATACACAAAATTTACATTAAGGTGGCATACCACATCAGAGAAAATCAATATGGAGGGAGGTTGCTATGGAGATGAACTTGAACTGGTTCTTACCCAATAGTCTGCTGGTTCCACTTTAAGGTCAGTGAAGATTTTCTTGAATACTGCTCCAATGGTGGATATGTCTATACTGAACTGTAAGACAATAAAACTCAATTTCATCCAAGGAATTTAATGAAGTGTGCTGCCTTAAATAGTGCATTGAACGTACACAAGACAAAGTAGACATTCATTTTACATTTCTTTACTACATGCAAATACTCAATCAGATGGCATTGTTCTGAATAACAAAACATGACTTTTTTTAAAAACTGTGTTACATGCAACTTTTGAAAGAAGCTGAATACAATGTATGGTGATGAACAAGACATGAACAATCAATGAATATAGTAACCCTTTCCCCAGTTTCACATGACATATCAAGAAGTTAGTAAAATGAAAGAAGAGTTAGACAATGGAAAGGCAATGAAGCGTGAAAACATGACATGTGAAGCGTGAATATCCAGTGCTGGTTGTTACTCAATTTATCATATAATTCCTGATCATGTCGACTGAAAACAGAATGAGATTTACCAGGATGTAACAGGAAAGGAGATAATTTATGGCTGGACTGGGAATTGAACCAGGACCCTGTATTACTAGTGCTTTATCCACTGAGCTACAGCCCCTGATATGTTCTGCTTTCCCACATAAATGGTGAACAAACGGTGAATGAACAGTATGGAAATAATGAATGCGTACGTCACATAGTGAACGAACGCAGACCAAACATTGAAATTTAGGATGTCTCAATGCAACATATTGCTGAGTGAACTGGAGTTTCCTTTGGCTTTTCACAGTTGATAATCCAGATACTTCGTAGTTCAAAATCATATCTCTGATGTAATATGAAAGTTTCCTTCCACTCTTGTACACAGATTCCTGTCCCTTTTATCCTCATTATAAAGATTGATCCGTTCACTTTGGAGTTTCGAATGAAAATCAAAGATCAAAACACTGAATGCTAAACAAACAATGTATGCATGGCGAACGCATGGGGAGCGAACGATGAATGCTATCTGAACAGTGAATATGAGCAGTCGGCGAACACTTTGTGAACAGTGAATGCGAGCAGTCGGCAAACACTTTGTGAACAGTGAATGCGACGGTTGGTGAGCGCTTTGTGAACATTGAATGCGAGTGGTTAGTGAACGCTTTGTGAACATTGAATGCGAGTGGTTAGTGAACGCTTTGTGAACAGTGACTGCGAGCGGTTGGTGAGCGCTTTGTGAACAGTGACTGTGAGCGGTTGGTGAGCGCTATGTGAACAGTGACTGTGAGCGGCTGGTGAATGCTTTGCGAACAGTGACTGCGAGCGGCTGGTGAATGCTTTGTGAACAGACTGTGAGCGGTTGGTGAGCGTTATGTGAACAGTGACTACGAGCGGCTGGTGAACGCTTTGTGAACAGTGACTGCGAGCGGTTGGTGAGCGCTATGTGAACAGTGACTGCGAGCGGTTGGTGAGCGCTATGTGAACAGTGACTGCGAGCGGCTGGTGAACGCTTTGTGAACAGTGACTGCGAGCGGTTGGTGGATGCAAAACTGAGAGAGCGCACATAGAGTGGACGGTAAGCGCAGGGAGAATGAACGAAAAAATGGAAAAGTAGAAAGCTTCAAGGACTATATTCCAGCCAATATCGTCAGTCCATACATCCCAATCACTACACAACAGAGAAGTGTAAAGAAATATAACACAGTATCAATAAAATCAAGAGGGACTTCACACTTAGCACCATGAAGCTGTGATTTATAGTTACTGCAGATAAGGACCAAAACATCCTCATAAATTAGAAAAAGATTTTAAAGAAAAACCAGTCAGGTGACTTTAACAGCCAAAGGAACTCCCTAACATTCCAAGAAAGGCACCAGTGGATGTACTGAGAGTTTAATGCACTGAAAGGCTTCAGATTTTATTTACACATGAAACTGTCTCTGAAATGAACTCAGATTTTTAAATAAGCATTATGTGTGTTTTTTGTGTGTGTGTACATATCATGATCATCATTAGAATACTGTAAACATATTATATTTGGCGTGTACGATATTTGGTGGAAATCGTTTTTTCAACAAGTTAGCGAAGATTTGATTTAGTGCATTCCTGAATTACTTTAAACATCTAGATTTACGGATGGTATTTAGCGATGTACTTGATTTAGCGGAAGCTGCGTTCCGCCAAAGGCGCTAAATAGAATACACAGCCAAATGTAATACATTTACAGTACTTTGAAACATCCTATATTCGTGACAGCTTTATTTGTTATGTACCTATGGGAAACATGTTTGTGACAACAGAAAATTACAAGCAAGCCTTCACTACCTATTTTATCAACGAGTACCTTATCTCTCATACATTCAGAGTGACTGGTTTATAAATACAAATAGTGACGATACTGTGAGACATTCAGAAATCCTGAGGGCATTTCTCACAAGCCATTCAAGGTTAGTTTACAGTTAAATAATGGGTATCTGTATGATTCTGGGCTCGTATTTTGGATAGTGCAACTCATTGCAGTTGTGCACATGCCTGGAGACAAGAATACATACTAAAAGCAGTAAAAGGAAGAGGTCAAAGGTCATAACACTTAGACTTACAGGTCGTAAAAAATCCTAGAAAATTCATAAAAACATTATTCCACATGCATATAATTTCTGTAACTAAAATTACATTTTAAAATTACTGTAAGCAACACAAAGATAATATGCATTCATAAACTGCAGTGATATTTGAATAACTTTGTATCATAATTACCTAATTATTACAACTCTTTTGTATTGGAGGATAAAATGAAATGGTAACTGGTCAATCGGAACTCCTCGCACACTCGACATAGATCTCGGATGTAATACGATGGTATCCATGAGTGAATTTGATGCATTGCCAGCGCGAGACATTCGAGGAGTTCCGATTGGGTAACTGGTGATTTTCACTTCACCTACACTAGCATATTTAGGTCTATATCTGGGTCTATATCTAGGTCTATATTTAGGTCTATATCTAGGTCTATATTTAGGTCTAAATTTAGGTCTATCATGGACAATGTATCTGTTTCTTAGTTTTGTTTTTTGTTCATGGAATTTACAGAGTGAAATTCTGCCATTACAGATGTTCTTGTACAGAATCATTGTGTGCTGAATTTTACCCTGTGATGGATATTGTTATAAAATCCAGCCCCCAAACATCTCTGGTGACTTGAAGCTTTAGTGAATTTCCAATACAAGTCTCCGATGACTTGTATCTTTAGCGAATTTCCAATACAAATCTTTGGTGACTTGTATCTTTAGCGAATTTCCAATACAAGTCTCTGATATCAGACTTGTAGCTTTAGCGAATTTCCAATACAAGTCTCTGATATCAGACTTGTAGCTTTAGCGAATTTCCAATACAAGTCTCTGATATCAGACTTGTAGCTTTAGCGAATTTCCAATACAAGTCTCTGATATCAGACTTGTAGCTTTAGCGAATTTCCAATACAAGTCTCTAGTGACTTGTAGCTTTAGCGAATTTCCAATACAAGTCTATGATGACTTGTATCTTTAGTGAATTTCCAATACAATTAAGTTTCTGGTGACTTGAATCTTTAGTGAATTTCCAATACAAGTCTCTAGTGACTTGTAGCTTTAGCGAATTTCCAATACAAGAGTCCCAACAAATTAAGTAATCATGACATGTAATGAAATCACAAAATACGTAGGAAAACATAATAAAAAAAACAGCAAAATCAGATGTGTCACAATTTGTTACACATGGGGAAATATAGCAGTAATTACTGCTATATTTCCCCATGTGTAACAAATTACAAAATGGTGTATTAATGTTACATTTCTGACGTGTAACAATTAAATTACAAAATAGAGTATTAATGTTACATTTCTCATGTGTAACAATTAAATTACAAAATGGAGTATTAATGTTACATTTCTGATGTGTAACAATTAAATTACAAAATGGTGTATTAAGGTTACATTTCTCATGTGTAACAATTAAATTACAAAATGGAGTATTAATGTTACATTTCTGATGTGTAACAATTAAATTACAAAATGGTGTATTAATGTTACATTTCTCATGTGTAACAAATAAATTACAAAATGGAGTATTAATGTTACATTTCTGATGTGTAACAATTAAATTACAGAATGGTGTATTCATGTAATATTTCTCATGTGCAATAAATTATTAAATGTTGAGTTAATGTATATTTCACTCTGATATAATGACAGGGAGAAGAAAACTGTGAAACGAGTTAATTGATAGTCATCATACCTTATCAACCTTATCTGTGGGGTGGACTGTTTTAGACAAGTTTTTTCTGTACTCTGGTTCGAAGGCCTCTATCCCCACGGCATGTCCCTGGCCGTCAGTCGAGCGGGCCACCATGTTGGGAAAGAACACCGAAGGCAATGTCGCTATACAGTAAAATATCTAAATTATCTCCAGCAATTTTGTTTTTTTAATAAATCATCATAGTAAAAAATTATCCACAAAAATCATACTGTCCATTTTAACCGCTTATGTTCTTCATCCACTGATATCATTGTTTTACAAGAATTCAGTGAAACTGTTTGGGGAGGGCTGGAAGAACAGCCATTTATCCAAGAAATAAATTCAATTTTTTCAAAATACATTTGTACAATGAGGGTGTGAGCTGCGGTGCTTCACGATGGAACAAAGCATTGCAGTTCGTACTCTCGTGTGTTTTCAAAACTGAAATTTATCTATATTTACATTCTACTTTTAGAATTCCCAACCATAAGAATAGATGCACTATATTCATTAAGATTCATACGAGCATTGTTTACCATTGCATCGCTTTCACGAGGAAATGGCTATCATTACAATTTGTAAAGATATCAAAGGCAAAACCATGGAAATGTAAATAGATAATTATATCTCGCTTCAAATTGTTGATATATGATTCAATTTGGATAAAAACAAATCACATGACGCCCAGAAATTATCAATACTGTCTACGTGCAGGAAGTGTATAATTTTGACAACTATGACATCACACACAAGCGATAAGTAAATCTGTTGCTGAACAGTTTTGATAATTTACATGATATGTTTTTATTTAATTTTACTGTTCACATCTTTAACTGTGATGTTTTGATATAATGGTTATGTGATTCTTAATGTGATATATATTACGTATTGTATGGGGTTAATGTGATATATATTACGTATTATATGGGGTTGATGTGATATATATTACGTATTGTATGGGGTTGAATTTGGTAAGTGAATATTCATTACACAAGTTACTGAAATCTGATCAAATCTTGTAAAGGTTCTCGGTGAGATAAATTCGTTACACAGTCAGTTTGGGACGTAATACAGGGTCATCCAGGGTGCGTCGTCATGGAAATTCTTTGCTTTGCCAATACGGATTTCCATTTCACACCCTGGAAGACTCCGCATTACGTCCCAAACTGCCTGTGTAACTCGTACTATAATAATAACATACATGATATATGCAGGCTGTATTTACATTCACAATCCTTAACGCTCTTGATAATCATTTCATACCGTGTTCTCCAAGAATTCCCGCTCTTATTGCACTGCTTCCTAGGTCTATCAAAATCACTTTCTGAAACCACAAGATCAGAACAGAAGTGAAAAACTGATACTGTAAAAGTGATTATTTACGTGTGGGGGAAATTTATACTATGTGACCACACAATAAGTGCGTAAATCTCCCTCATGCGTATAGTTATAAATATTTGATATAATATATATATTATATTCAGTTACCACAGATTTTTCCCCCCACGTGTTGAGATGGACGTGGAAAATTGTTCAAAACGCAATTCACTGAAAATGCACTGCACTTAAAATCAAAACATCAGGATCAAGGTGCATCTAAGACGTCAATCAATATCAGATCTGTGTTCAGTGCTGAAATTATTTAGCCAATCAAAAAGTCCAAAATCAAATGGCAAGATTACATAACAAGAATGCTGTTAATTACATATATGAATTTTGAGCTTTCATTGGTAGAAAATTTCAGTCTGTTTCAAGATCTTGAGGTCAGGCTTCATTTTCTCAACAACAACAAAAAATTTTTAATCAAAATTTTCACTCAAATTTTATAGTTCATTCTCAAATCTGAGAAAAGTTATATTTCTACGTTTATTGAAAAAAAATCTGAATTAAATTTTTCTACTCAAGTTGACTAAAAACTTTCTCCGTAACAGACTTAAGTCAGAAAATATTGCTCAGAAATAGGCAAGCAATAACAGAAGACAATGGACGTCGTACTTACAAACAGCATCAGCCAGTATTACATAACTGACTCGTACAGAAAATCCTTTGGAATATCAAGTGTTTAAGCACTATCGTTTTCTGCAGGTAACTCAAAGGGGGTAGGGATGTGGGGGGAGGGGGGGGGGATGTTAACATTTACTAGTTTGGAGTGAATAGTCATTGGAACTACATGTACGTGGTGTTTTCCTGGTGCACAGGTAAACCCAGCTTTAATAATATAAAACTCAATGAGAGGAATTCCATGATGTTTGGAGGTGAGAGAAACATTAAAGGAAGAGTTCTGGGAAGATATCACAACACCTACTTTCTGAGGATGTGGGGGACATGACAACACCGGTCTGACATAAGTGGCCTTGACATTGTCCGCAGTCTGCGACTCCAAGGCCAGCTTCCACTGACCGTACTCCTTGTCTGAGGGACAGCGCACCATTAGGAACTTTCCCCTCTGTCAACAGGAAAAAGATAGGAATGACATAGACAACGACCAAGAGAGAGAGTGAATGCATACAGATGTTGACTGCAGTCTACAAACCCCGTCATCCACTCCCAGGATCCTGTTCCCGAGGTCCTCCACCTTCCCCCCCATCAGCTGCAGCGAGTCACTGGGCTTATCGTGGTTACTGGTCTGGAAAAAAAAAACACCATAAAATTTCAAAATCTGTGCCTGATGGAAAATTCAAAGAAAGTGGGACAATTTAAATGAAGCCAAGCACTAGCTACTTGACTCACCATTGTCTTGTATACATTCATACCTACACTGTGTTACGTATACATTAAACACACCCACAAAAAAATACAAGGATTGTATAGAAACCGTAAATTTAATATTTGTGCAATGTCTAAAAATGGAAGGAGGTCTGAATGTTATAATTTGTGGAGATATGAAACGGTGGATCTCAGATTTATAGAGGTGGAATGAATTTAGCATTACTGGGGTTCTTAATCTCTGAGCATTGTGAACCGAGTAACATCAATACTGATCAGGATCGAGTTGGAGAATATCCAGGCAATACATTTCTACAATTGCATGAAAAATTCAACAGGAAAGAGCATGATCAGTTTCTATTGTACCGCTCAACAGCCGAGCTTTTACTTTGTGAATAACAATGACTTGATCCTGTACCTCATAATAATACAACCAGCCATCCGTAGCTCGGAAAAATCGGCGTTTCCAGGTCTTGAGAAGAGTGGCCTTCTTCTTGTTCATGGGTAATTTTTCCATGAGACCCTCCATGGCAACAAACTTGTCGGAGATGTCCTTGGCAGTCTAACAAAATTCATAATATGAGGTGAAATATCACATTCATTGAGGCACAAAACAAACAGGGCAAAAAAGTTTCATTTCAGAATACAAACACTGCTAGATTTCAAAATACTTGCTCCTTGATGACAATAACAAAGAATAAATTTATCTTTTTTTCTGTTTTTTTGGTTTGGTAAACAATTTATGTATATCAACAGTAATCTAAACTGTGTAGAAAGGATATATACTCATGGACAAAAGAAACGTTACACCAAAATGTATAACTGTAATTTTATTTCATGAAAATATAATATAATTTGGGAATAAAAAAATAAAATTTGAATGTTCAAACACAACAAATATCTAAGGTTTCCCGAATCTGAACATACACAAATTACGGAGTCAAAGCCGGAAAGTGTTAACTTCGGATATTCAATTCACAATGTCAATAACGAGTGAAAGAACCAATGTTATCGATAACAGCTTGACAACGACGACGCATAGAAGCAATGAGACGATTGATGGAGACCTGAGGGATTCTTTGCCATTCTTCCTGCAAAGCAGTTCTAAGCTGTTCAAGCGTTTCCGGTTGATTGCGGCGTTGTCTTACTCGACGGTCTAATTGGTCCCAGAGGTGCTCGATTGGCGATAAATCGGGCGAAAGTGCTGGCCATGGCAAGATGTCGATGTGATTGTTGGCAAGAAAGTCTCTGTTGGCTCTTGCAACGTGGGGGCGCGCATTATCCTGTTGGAAAATTCCGCCATTTGCAGCGATAAAGGGACGGACATGTTGTGCAAGGATTTCATTACGGTATCGTTGTGCATTTAATGTCCCAATGATCGGTACAAGATCTGTTCGTCGATTACCACTTATTCCGCCCCACATCATTACACTTCCGCCTCCAAAGCGGTCATGGCGTAGCACACATCCATCAGAGAAGCGTTCACCGCGTCTACGGTACACGCGTGTTCTGCCATCCACTCGGCGCAGCATGAAACGTGATTCATCACTAAACAGAACGTGATTCCAGTCTGCAAGCCTCCATCTCAAGTGACGTCGAGCCCATTGAAGTCGTTCTCGGCAGTGTCTTTGGGTCAGCATAGGTCCTTTGTATGGGCGTCGTGCACGTAGACCTGCAGCCGACAAACGTCGTTGAACTGTTCGGCGACTGATTCGCCGCAATCCAGGAATTCCAACAGCAGTGTTTGCTGGATTTTCCGTTCTGTTCCGTAGATGACGTAATCGTATCATGCGGTCCTGCCTGGGCGTTGTTACCCTAGGTCTTCCAGATCGGGGGCGGTCTGCTGTTGAATTTGTTGTGTTGAAACGGTGCAATAATCGAGAAATCGTGATCCTTGCAACCCCAAATCGCCGTGCAACGTCGGCTTGCGACGCTCCAAGTTCCAACATGCCAATTGCTCTTTCGCGACTGGAACTGTCGAGCCGGGGCATTGCAATACGCGAAGATGTTGGAAAATTTTGATGTTTTTCTTACTGCCTGAATCACCTTGAGTAGTATTTGATAAAAATGAAAATGATTTTCTTTGCACGTGCAATGCGATATCCACGAAACCATGTTTACGGGTATCAACGATAAATTCACGCATGACTAGGTTTTAACATTTGTTGTGTTTGCCAGTGTAATCAGTAAAGCATGAAGTGTTGTTAAACAAGTTTTTATTTATTTATACGAAAAAATATTGTTTTACTATAATTTTTTCATGTGTAACGTTTCTTTTGTCCATGAGTATATATATACATAAAATATTACAGAGCTAGCGAGAGAAGGTCAAGGTTGGGCATGAAAATAAACTGGTTTTATGCAGTCTATCATCGTATACAGTTTTAATGATAAAAGACCAATACATATCTTATCTATGATTGTATAAAAAGTTTAATGTCTCATGATATACATGGAAATTTATTTGGCAGAGTTGTTTACATTTCAAATTAATTATGTTAATATTTTGCTCAACCAATTGCAAATCATATATATATATATATATATATATATATATATATATATGAAAAACAAGATCCTGCACTCACACACTCGCACATATAGCAGATCAAACGTCTAATTTTAACTAGTCTAGATAGGTCTGCCAGCGGATCTAAATCTAATTTTAATCAGATACATGTATGTATGCCAGCAGATTTAACATCTAATTTTAATTAGACTGTATAAGATACAATTTGTTACAATTTCTTGCAAATATTTTGTATAAAGAGTTATTTCCCTTTGCTCAAAATTGAGAAAAATTTAATTTTATCAGATTTTGCCTACTGACATAGTTTTCTTTATAAATAAGGAAAAAATGTTTATGCACATTTTTACCGAGACTTATTTCTCATATTTGTCTTTTATTTTGTTTGACAAAAACATGTATTTCCCATAGCGTTCAATGTTAAATTGACAAGGCCATATTTTTAAAGAATATGAATTTTTTTTAAAAAAATCTCCTGGTGAATGATTCTTATGTTGGTGTCCGTGAATGATTCTTCTGTTGGTGTCCGTGAATTAAATGGTTTTATCATCTAGTTTTTCTTTCATGGAAACTTTTTGGGGTTAATTACATATCACATATGAGAGAAATCTATGTAACAAAGTTTTAAGTAAGAAAAAACTTACATCAGGCATTAGTTTTAAGTAAGGAAAGACTTACATCAGGCATTAGTTTTAAGTAAGACTTACATCAGGCATTAGTTTGACAGTATACAAATCACTCAACAACTTTGTCTGAAAAAAAAAATAATGCAAATATAAGAGATAATAGAAAAACAGTCCATTGAAATCAAACCTCTCACGTCGCTCGATATACGGACAATCACTGCCTGTTCACGTCGCCCGATATACGGACAATCACTGCGTGGGAGCTCCCCCTATTTGTCCATGCATCAAGCGAAGTGAGAGGTTTAATTTTAATCTCCCACGCAGTAATTGTCCACATATCGGGCAAAGTGTGGTTTGATTTTATTCAGAAAGATGCAAAATAATATTCTACGGATAGCAAATTATTCGATTTGATTTCAATTTAAAATCACAAAGATGAAACACTATAAATAAATTATAAATTGTGAATAACATGAACAAGGACTTCCCCATTATAAATATCACATATAGATAACACAGAAGTGGAATTTTAGCAAAACAAATTCAGCATTTTTGTCTCTTAAAATGGGACGGTATATATATATTTAGTCAGGACAATGTAATGCCTATATATAAACTAACACTTTCTTGAAATATTTTGATCATTTTACCGATCCTCTTCAGTTTTGTTTATTTATCTTAACAACGTAACGTTATATAAGGTACGTGTTATGATGCTTTGATAAGTAAACATGACTGAAGAATTAAGACCAGCAACACGGTCGAAATATTTCAAAAAAGTGTTTTAGAGTTGTTTTTTTTTAAATTTTACTCCGATAAAAGATACTTTTATATATATACACACTCAAAAACTATTCTTCTTGATTCAGTCACTAGAATTTAATAAATACAGTAACATCTGCAATAAAGCAGTACTCACTGGATCCCAGCTAGTTAGGTTGACTCGGACGGGGGCCACTTCATCCTGTCCACTCTCTGTTTCCACAGGGACACCGGTTTGCTCCTCGTCACTAAGAAGCTTCTGTTTAGATCCTTCTCCGTCCTTCTCATCAAGAGTTTGTGTGACCTCCGTTTCATTCTTCTCAGATTCTGGCCATTAAAATTTTTGAAACAATGTTTATTAATGTTCCGAAGCTTTTTCTAAATTCTAAATCTGATGAGCAATGTGAGCAACCATATATTTATCCAAAATTTGCTGTCTATATCTATTCTATTGAAACATTCAGCACAAATGTCTCCATGCAGGCTACCTTATGATATACACTGGAATATTGTTGAATGGACAAAGAGTAATGGTCAGTGGTACACGACCTTGTGAATCGCACATCATGGACAATGTCAACGTCATTTATGTGACTTGATTTACTGTGTCAATGTGATATACACACAGATCTAAGAATGTTTTTATTCAATTTTTTCTGCAGTGTTTAATTCTTTTTCATATTTTTGTCTTTTTGATGCAGGGCCGGCCATGGTCTTCCCTAACAATGTCGAAGATTTTTCTCCAAATCAGTAGCCAAGGACATAATGCAGCTTTCAAAATTGGTGTGTAAAACACTGATTATAACGACACATATATATCATTACTGCAGTAACTCGACCTGAGGAGTCAGATCACGTTGAGTCGATCATGTCGAGTGCATGCATGGATCATCAGGATCAAACGAGACACAATTATGGGAAAGCATTGAGTTTGATCTGATGATCTGCGCCTGTTAACGAGACGTGATCCAAACACTTTGGATCAAGTTACAAAAGTAAAGATAAATTTTTATGCATACCTTCATGTATTTTTTAAATGCATATTTATATTAAGTTTTTCTTTTTAGCAAAAAGATACACATGTAGTGAAAATATGTTTTTTGTGTGTGCAGTTTTTGTCTGTCAATCACTTTCAACATATATGTTGATGCATTATAGTGATATCAACAGTTTCAGAGACATGATCTGGATTCAGAAAACCACAGTGCGATGTGATTTGGTGAATTTAACAGTAATGTATCAACACACAGATAATTGATGGGTAAAACAAAATTTGTGTTTTACCATGAAATGAATGGAACGCTCAATTTCAAAATTTAACTTATAAAAATATTTGCACTTTCAGAAATGCTAGGTAAATTTTCATTTGATATTTTATTCATCAGGATACAGAAACACATGCAAAAAAAACCAAAAAAAAACCCATCTGTATGTAACTGTGCTTAGTGTGGCCCTGAACTAGAGGTTTTAAACTGTTAAAACATAATGAATACAGTCGACA
Source organism: Ostrea edulis (assembly GCF_947568905.1). Taxonomy (NCBI): domain Eukaryota; kingdom Metazoa; phylum Mollusca; class Bivalvia; order Ostreida; family Ostreidae; genus Ostrea; species Ostrea edulis. The sequence goes on from NC_079170.1 coordinate 72,981,290, forward strand.
TTTCAATGACCTGGACACTATTCCCCAATACAGTGCTGAAGAGTTAATTAAAGCAGCTGCTAGTGGCCTACAATGACAATATACTAAGTCTTCTCCAAATATGGATTACCTCCCCTTGAACACACACCAATGGTTAGCCATAATGTTGTTATTTTGACTGAATCAGTGCAGTTGTGTCTGCATCGTCGCAACCCACAGTGATGTAGTTAGAGTCGATTAGCACCCGTGGGTAACCAACAATGGTGTGTCGGATACTAGTTAGCTCACAGTTTGGGGTCATAGAAAACAAGCAAGGCTATAGATTTTCCTGAAGAAATCTAATTTGCAGTCATTGGCTGGCATAGAAAATATTTCCATGAAGCATTTGAAGCCTTTACGGGGTTTAAAAGCATGAGCTTGCTCAGACCATAAGGCCCATAATGGGATTTTCCGTGTGATACATCCTGCTGATTTCATTACACTGCTGAATGGTAAAATTGACCACCAAGAATATATCCTATCAACAAAAACTCCTTAAAAATCCAGGTAGTCTGTATCCTGCAGTGTGTGTTGGTCATCAAAAGTTTAAAGCATGCAATTAATTATAAGCTCAGCATCCATTAGTTACCATGGCACTAGAGTACATTGTCTTAGAATTCATATAATGTAAAATAAAATGAAATGAATTGCAGTGCAGCCATGTACCAGTACTTCTGCAATTTCTTTTAGAATTGTAAGCGGCGTGTTAATGCATTCCAGTTGTACACAGTCATTATATTAAAATCCTTGTAGGTTAAACTTGATTGGATGAACTCTTTCACAGAGTTATCCCCCTTCCTTTGTCATCCTCTCTTAGTTTAATAAAACAAGAAAAACAGGTTTGGATAAAAGGAGTGTCATAAAATTTTAATATTTCAATAAAAATATGGCATAAAATTGTCCCGTGCAGACTGAGTGAAGCTATGATACTGGATAAGCAAAAAAAAAAAAAAAAACTAAACTCATCACATGAAACATTTATCACAACATTTTCATGCAAATGATTGTCCTTCAGGGGCATTCAAAATCTAAATCACAAATACACACTCTTCAGTACTGGTAAAACACTCGCTTGTTAGAAGATATGTTCATTTCATATCAGTACACCAATACATAGGAAGAGTTTTGAATGAGAAATTTAATTGTAAAAAAAAATATTACACTTGTCTACATTAATTTTCAGTTAAATTTTCAGAACTCTTGCATTCAAAGAAATTACCAATGTTCATTGTGGCAATCTGCATTCCCACTGTTCTCAATCAATTGTTCTGATTAGTCAGAAAAAAAAGGGAGGAAAAATACCATTTTGATAGTTATACCTTAGGACTGATGGATGAATTTCATAAGTAGCTGAAATGTTATGGATTTTTTTAAAAAGATTAATTCAGAAGCCATTTTCTAACCGTTTTTCTAACATTTGAGATATAAATACCTTATACTAGAAAAATAATAAATCATCGAAATCTAGGACAAGGCACCTGGCATGTTAACAAAATGGTCCCACCTGTTGTTTTTGTTCTGTTTTCTTCTTTTTTGGCATTTACATGTAGAGCATGTTAAGCAGGATTTGAAACATTGTTTCTATTCAAACATACAATGTCAAACAATTGAAATGTTTATAATATCTTCAACGGTGCATGCAATGCATTTTCTTTATGAAATGTATCAATATACTAATATATTGAATAAATTAAAGTAAAAGCCATGCACTGTTGTGAAAACATTGTAGCTGGGACATTTAAAATAAATTACAAATACATTCAATGCCAAGCAAAACTTTATTTTATATTTCAGCTACTTAAAATCCAAACATATGGTCCCCAACCCATGCAGCCAGCAATTGCTCAGTATTTAAACTCCATAATTTCATTGGCAATATCTTTTTTTCTTAATTTTCATTATCCATTCCTACTGTTTCCGATGCATGTGTTTTAATGTTTGATTCTGTTGCCTTGATTTCTTAAGAACAGAAATCATTTATACTCAGAGAAATTCTTATCACTAGCAGTCAGGGGCGTGACTTGACATCAGAAGAGAAATATCCAAAACTTTCAATTAATTTCTTTCTCAAAAATTCAGAAATTAGGAAGAAAGTTTAATTAAACCTAAACATTAATATACATGGTAACCGGCCTGGTACAATTTTTTTTACACATACAAAAATGAGTGGCTTAGACCTTATAGAAAAGATGCACACATTTCCCCCTTAGTATAGCAAGGATAGACATCATGAATTAATGCAGAAATCCAAATATAGACATACATCACTACACAATGTTTCTTAATTAGTAGACATTAGGTATTAAATCCAGGTATACAATACATTAAGGAGGTATGCTACACCGGAGAAATTTGATGTAGATGAAAAGTGGAGGATATGTAAAACAATATTTTGAAGTTGAAAATTTTCAAATTTACTTTATTTTGTCAAAAAATACAGTTTTAGTAGAAGGTAATCTGAACAAAAATTAAAACCCCTGCTGGATTCGAACCTGCGACCTACAGTTCAGCAGTCAACGTGCTAACCTACTGAGCCACTCGGCTACGTATTTAAATGAAAAAGGAAAAGTCAAATATTGCTGACATCGATTTTGTCATCCATGTTTTTAAAGGAAGTCAGCCATTATGACGATGTAGAGTACTACCTTAAGAGGCTATCTATGGTATATTGGGTCAAAGTTAATAACACATCAAATTTCTGATGAATGTTGTCCAAAAATTGTTCTTAAAGTTGACACATCTGACTATTTCTGAGGAACTGTAAAAAAAAAAATTTCAATACCATATACTCGAAACTAAAAATTTGTTTGGGGAAAAAGTAAATATTAATTCTATTTTCACACAATTTCAACTGGGAAATTATTGCAATTGAGAGAAAATGACATGTTTAAAATTCAGGGAAGGATAGGTGTAGTTCCTAGTCCTTTGGATATAAATATGTTCATATTGAAATTCAGCTCTGTTTTACATTTATAACAGGGAATCGATCAAGCAAACTTCACAAACAGAAAACACACATCAGCCTTAAGTCAAATGTGTCAATCATTAGACAGTACGTGCCTCATTTTGAATGGACAGCCCCTTAATGTTTTTATTGTTAGACAATCTGTGAATGTATAGGATGTTAATAATGCACAAGGTTTACTCATTAAAGTATAAAAATAAGTTTTCGTATAAAATAATATATATAATAAAGAATTTCAAAAATTCAAGAAAATGCAAACAAAATTTTATGATATGCTGGACAAGCAGCTATGGGTCCATTTTGTGGTTCTATAAATCTGGTCACCATAATTCACATCAGCACAATTTAAATTGACAGTTGAAAGGTCATGGTACATTTATTCGTATGAAGAGCTGTCCTGCGAAATTTCAGCTACCAGTTTCACAAAACCACTTACATAAAACATAAACATGGATAAAATCTAACAATGATCTGTCAAAAATGTCTACAAGCATTAAGAACAACAATGCATTTTCTCAAGCTACAAACAAAACAAATAAGCTTTAAAAAAGGGGGAGATGAAAAAATTGGACCACAGAAAAAACTTTAGAATGACCACTTTGATTTAATTTTGTACGTAACAATGCTCATGGGTACATTTTGCAAGCAGAACCCAAGCTCTGGATATAATGGCAAGCAATGCAAGAAAAAAGTCAGTAAAACTGCTCACTGGGATGCTGGAACAAGTTACCTGCCCCTGGCGGTAGTGAAAGCTGCCCGTTTGAATTTGACACATCCTCGTTTTGATTACTATTACTTGTCAGTTTCTTCACCTCCACTTCAGCAATGTTTCGGGAGACATTTTCAGCATAGCTTTTCAAGTCAGGTCCCAAAAAGTGGCTGCTCTGATATGGAACGGTCTCCATGAATTCATCCTCATCTGCTTCACTCCTGTCAATTTTACACCCCATGGCTTCATCAAGATCTGTCTCCAACAGACTGCTCTGAGATCCCAGACTCGAGACATTCAACTTCTCATTACTCTTTAGCATTTTCTCCGTTTTCATGTCAGAATTTATTGACAGAGTTTTCTCAGATGACGTTGAGGTCGACCGTTGCTTCTTTGGAGTGCGTGGCTTTCCTTTCTTGTGTTCCTCCTCATATTTCAGAGGTTCTTTGCGATACCATTTTCCTGATGATCTTTGACCATTTGCTCCTGTAGAACTTTGTCGATCACTCCTGATGAATGGGTTTTCATTCAGTGTGGTGAATGCGTCATGTTCATCAGTCTCTGTATTACTCTTGGGTGCTGTGGTCCCTTTCTTTTGTTTGCCATCCTCCAGCAAATCATCTTTGTTTCCAATGGACTTTTTCTTCCTGCTAGACTTGGTGGGCTGCATGTATCCTGGCAAATCACTTTTCTCACTTGAGCCATCATCGCTTCGTCTATCTCCAGATGCCTCCCTTTTCTGTCTCTCGGATGACTTCTCCCTTTTTGGTCCTGGTGTTGTTGGTCTTCTTTTACCCTCAGGCTTTTTTTCTGTTGTTTGCTCACCATTTTGATAGAGAAGGTCCTGTACACTGGCCACCCTTTCTTTCCGGACTTTAGAACTTGGCCCCTTGTTTATTTCACCATTTGTTTGTCCTCCTTGGTGAGATGGTGAGGCTTTCGTGTTAGGTGTTCTAGCACCTTCTCTTGCTGGACTTTGCTTTCTAGGAGTGGTAGCTCCACTTTTTCTTGCAGGACTTTGCTTTCTAGGAGTGGTAGCTCCACTTTTTCTTGCAGGACTTTGCTTTCTAGGAGTGGTTGATGGACTTTTTCTAGATGGACTTTGTTTTCTAGGTGTAGTGACCGGACTTTTTCTAGCTGGACTATGTTTTCTAGGAGTGGTTGATGGACTTTTTCTGTTGGGTTTTTCTCCTAGAGATTGAGTTCTTTTCACAGCAGAGGGGCTTTGTTTTCTTGGGGTTACATTTGGGCTTTTCTCATTTGGGGTTCCACGTGGACTTCGCTTGGTTGATGAAGCAGATGAAATGATAGATGGACTTTTTGGTGGTGTTGCCATGGAATTTCTAGATGATGAAGATTTTGATGATGCGCTGGAGTTAGAGGATGTTTTAAGACTTCCAGGTTTGTTTTCATCTTCTTGTTCAATTTTAATTTGAAGTTTTAATTTCAGTTCTTCCTTAACTTTCTGTACATCTTTATCATTTACTTTGATATCATCAGCTGTAGGACTGAAACCTTCCTGAATGTTGAATTTATGTTTACAGCAAGGGCAGACAAGCTCTCCAATAGTCTGAACAAATTTGTCAAACATTTCAGCATCAATCTGCACACCAATGTTTCTAGACTTTATCAGCATTTGAGTAGCACTGTCTCTTGTATTCAACAATGACACATTAGTTTGCATAGATGAGTTTTTCTTCTCTGATAATGTGCTGCCACCTGAGGTATCACTGCTAAAAACTGACACATTTTTAATTGTTTTCCCATCATCAGACTTGTCTTTGCTATCAAGGCTTCCTCTGGAATCAAAATCACCAATGGTGGAAGCCAAAGAGAAATGGCTTCCTTGGTCACTAGATTTCACCCTGAAGTCTTTCTCATCCAAAGCATTGTTGGATGGAAAGATGTTGCTCTCCATCCATTCCTTAACATGGCCAATCCTTGAGCTATCTACATTCACTTGTGATTTCATTCTATCATCCAGATTAGAGTCATGAACATCAGCTTGTGAGTTCACTTCCTGTGAAGATTTTTCTCCAAGTAGAGACTTCTTACTAAGTTTTTTCTTCCTCACTTTGGAACCAGCAGTAACATAGATAAACTGCTCCCTGTGTTCCACATAAACATTCCCATCTTCATCCACCATCTCCCCAGGCAGAGCTTCATAGAACTCCTCCTCTGATGCGGTTTCAAACTGCTCGGCATCTGTTTGAAGAAGACTACTACCTTCCATAGACACGTTTTCATTCTTGGTCAAAGCCAAGGGATCTTCTCCCTCAAAAGTAGCAAAGTTTTCATCTGGAATCTGAGAGCTGGTTGTGTCAGTGCTGTCCTTGTTGGACTTATTTACTGTTTTCTTTGAGTTGGTGCTGCCAGTTTTGCTGGTCAGTGATTCGTTTTCCTCTCCCTTACCAATCAGAGAGAGGAGGTCCTCCGTGGCTACAGACGTCTTCTCACTCCTGTGGTCGATATCATTGATAATGCCCTCAAACTGTTTCCCCACAGACCCGGTGGATTCTACCTCCTGAGGAGCCGTAACTCCTTTTGTGTCTTCAATGGTAACCGTCAGCACATCCTCACTCTGCGAGATCTCAATTTTTTTCCCATCCAAACTTTTACTGTCAATATCATTAGATGCATCAGATTGACTATCTGAATTCTTCTTCTTTTTCCCCTTCTTTTTCTTTTTAGATTTCCCTTTGTTTGAGATCTGTTCTTTTGAGTTGGTGTCATTGGCTTTTACTAATGTTGCATTGTCTGAGTTGTCATCATTTTCAGAACATTTTACCACATTTTCTGCATCTACTTTACCAGTAGATGTCTCCTCATCTTTGACATCTTTTACTGTTTCAGTTCCTATAGATGTGACAGAGTCAGACACTACTTTATTGACTAATACACTATCCCCATCAAGTTCAACACCTTCACTAACACCTGCCTCTTTCTCACTAGCACCTAACTGTTTATCTGGTTCTGGTGTTAACTGAATAATGTCTCCTTTTTCAAGCTGAGCTTCTGAGGAATTGTCAATGACATCTTCTTCAGACTGAACATCACTCCCACTGATTTCAACATTGTTCTCTGTCACATTTACATCAATTTCTGCACCAACTAGAGTTTCAGTCAATAGTTCTGTTTGATGTCTCAGGTTTTCAAACTGTTGATCATGAACACCGACTTCCGGTTCATCTGTAATACCCAGTAACATCTTTTTAGCATTCTCTAACACAGAGCTGCCACCACTTGTTCGAGCCAGAGGTTTGCTAGAACTGGATCGGGTAGTGTCGCTCACTCTTTCACCACTTATTCGACTCCTTATATCAGAAATGAATTCATGCATGCCAGGATTTAACTGCAATGAAGAACTACCAGTGTCATAACGACTTCTAAATTCACCATCACTGTTGGTTTCACTAGATCTCCTGTATCGACTTATGCTCGAGTCAAAATCACTTTCATCGTTTGTCTCGCTAGTTCTCCTAAATCGACTGAATCTCGAGTCATTATCGCTATCCACTTTCTGACTGTAGCTTCTCCTTAAATTCCTCGAGGAATTGTCAGACTTCTTCGGCACGTCACTACCATCCAAAACACTATCAAACTTTTTAAAGCTATCACTTAGAATGTTTCCCAGTCGACTGGATATGTCTTCTGATTCAGTCTCTATGTATGACGAGGTCACACTGCTTTCACCACCGTACGAACTTGTATATGAATCTGGATAATCTCGATTGAGATATTTCGATCTGAAGCCAGCAATACGACTGTCAGTACTGTTTGGCAGAGATGTATATCTGCTGATTCTCGTTGTACTGGGTTTGGCCCTGCTGGATGTCAGAACATTACGTCTGGATTGCTTTGGAGCATACCCTCCACTCCTGTCAAATGTTGGTCGGTCAGTCTGCCAGGCACTTCTGTTGGAATAGGACAAAGAACCCTCTCCTAGAATTGACCGGTCACTCAGCCAAGAGTCTCTGTCTGGGAAAGCATCCTCCTCCAATACACTTTCATACTTCGTGTCAAAGATGCTATCACTTTCATCCAGAATGCTCTCTCTATAATCTGACGTGTCTGCTTGACTTTGGACACTGAAATTGGACAATTGGTCACTGATATTAAATGATCCATGCACAACTTGGTCATTAGAACTGTCTAAAAATCCAGACTTAAAGGACTCGTTTTCTACCGAATTTTCATGACTGCTTTGAACAACATTCGTGTCATGTGGAGAAACCACAGATTCCTTTTCCAACGGAACAGTACCGTTATCATTGCTTCGCCCCATCACTTTCATACTTTCTCCATCAAATACTATCACTTTATCACTTCCATTTTGTTTTTCAATGGTAGTTTCACTGCTACCACTCTGTTTATCAGTGTGTATTGAGGCTGCCACCGTCTTATCTTCAGATTCACTTGGCTTCACAGTTGTTTTCTCAACACTTATATCCAGACCTCCATTTCCCTGAATCGATTGATTACCATTACTTGTTTGCTCTTGACTAGATTGAGTCTGGTTCTCACTCCTCAATGACGATTTTCCTGCACTTTGAGGGAAGTTTCGTCTCCACCGAGCAGAATCGCCCACCTTTCCTCTACTTTCACTTTTAGTAGAAGTCAATAATCTGCTTGAGAATTCAGAGGCGTCCATTAAACAGGATGGATCGGTGAATGGTGTTAATACTCTCTCCTGTAGTATCACCTTTGCTGGCGAGTTTGATGGGCCATACAAGCTCTGCTTAAAGCTCTCGATGTCCTCAATATGGTCAGCACTCTCAGATTCTACACTTACGTCCTGTGCTTTGACCTCAGTTTCCCGTTCATCGGTCAAACTAGCGAGACTTCCGATGGATGTCAGTCTGGCAGACGTACTCTGATATATCACATTCTCATTGGGACCATGATCTTCGAACGTATCACTCTCGGCAGAAAAGGTCCTCTGTCTCTCATGATGGTTCAACCCAATGTCTTCATTCTTTCTAATAGAAGCTAGAATCTCAGATGTCCCAGACGAATTTGGCCTCAGAGAAGCACTGATATTTTTAGGTCTGGCTCCACCATAGCTTGCCCTGCTCAGTGCCTCCTGTGATGCACTCAGTTGGTCGTCCTGGGATTTCCTCTCCAGGGTAGCCTTCAGCCTCTCCTCCTGCCGTTCACGTAGTCGGCTGGTTGGAAGAGTTCTGGTATTAAGGAGCTGTCTGCGGCTGATTCTTGATCCTTCTGATGCTCTTGTGTCAGTGTGAAGGGTCCCGGTGCCACTAGCATCCCTATTCTCTCTCAGCTGTTTAAGTTCTTGCAGACGTTCCAGGCGAGACTTCACTTCATCATTGGGAGGGGGCCAAATGTTTGTCATTAACGTACTGTACGACATTTTAGCACTTACTGTTCAAATGTTAATTTACTCCAAACATATCATCAAACACACACATCAAAAGTCCTCCTTTAATTCATCAGAGGCACACGTTTTCATTTTTTATAAGGTGAAATGTTTGTATAGCTGGAACAATCATCACACAGACACACGTAGTCTAATATTCATGTCGTCTAGAACACAAATCATCAACAATAACCATGATGATAATTGTCATAGTTTATCCAACATTCCCTCCACTGTTTAAAACATGGTTCCTTCACAGATTACATAAAGTCATGCATCAATGCCCTGAGCCATGCATTCCTGTTTTACGAACCGGCATACTTGTACCGGGCTTCTCTCACGGAGTTTTACTGAAATTATTGATTTCACACTTGCAAAGATGTAACGCAGTGCAGCGTTGACTGTCTAGCAATGTGCTTCAGTCCCTTTCTTTGTAAAGCTACATGTATGTCCATTTAAAGTTACTTCCCAGGTAGGTCAAACAAACACATACAGTAAATTGATTATGCAATGGTTTTTGATTTCAAAAGGCCCAGGTAGAAATCAGTTGACAGTTCGTCTCTCGCTTGATCAATGATCATCCCTAAAACTTTTCCTCGAATTACACCAGTTCCCGTGTCCCCATTTCCATTTAAAAATACAAAACACAATTTCACATGACACAACAACTAAAATCTTGGGATCACTCTGTTACTCAAAAAGTGCCTATATACTTTCTCTTCCCACACAAGGTATTTTAGAATTCAATGAATCACTCCTTAATCTGTATGAAAGCTTCTCAAAACGACAGCCAGTTTTCACATTTTTTAATCCCTAGTAAAATGTACGAATCGCAAAGGTTATCCCATTCATTGAGTTCCATTTCACAACCAGTCTAGCTATCCCTGTGCAGATATAGCAATCAATAGTAAATGTGGTTCCACTGAACCAATGTCAGTTAAAGTTTTAAATGTTTAGTTTTAGCGCTGTACTATAAAACCCTATCAATTGTCACCAAGGGCAAGGATAGATCAGCACAATTGTTCAAGCATGCACATATTCTAGAAATAGCAGTTGCTTTAACGTATATATACATCATAACATAAAATGAACGCCTAATCGGAGGCGGTGATTAGCGTATAAAATCGGCAGGCTTTTCATTCAGACATTGCCATAAACTCGCTTTTATCTCCAGCACACCTTTCCATTGACCCCTGAGGCGTGACAGCTAAGTTCTGTCAGGGGGTGGGAAGGACCCTGCAGTTCTGATCAAGGCTTCTCCTAGTTCAACAGGTCATGATGGTCTTTGATATGACAATGTAACTTGTATATGACAATGTAACTTGTATCTTTGATGTAAAATATCAGGGATATCCTGACCTGGTGAAATTTAATTTTTTTTTTTTGAGGAAGGTTTATATTTTCTAACTAAATGGAACACGTAACATATTGTCATAAGACTCCGATGTCATACAAATTCTTTGTATTAACAACCCAGTAGTTAGCGCACACGACCTTATAAGCCTGGGGCCTCTAGTCTGATGTCTCTATGATGAAGCTGCCACTTTATGATAATATTTAAACAAGACAGTAGGAGTGACTCACAATTTTATCATTATCTATACGTATTGACGTCCTTTCCAGCATGTCTAATTGCCATAAAATACACATTATGTCACACAATATCATGCTGTCATGCCTGGTCACACAATTTCTTACAACTTGCAAGAACCAAGTCATTTGAAGAAAGAAAAATAAAACCTGAGCCCGCCTAAAAAGCAATTGGGTCACATGCCTGTTCAATTGCATTAAGAGATTATGCCAGTCTAAACCTACGCAGAATATTAAGAATGTGCACAAGAGCAGGACATGTATTTGGGCGTACTTATTTTGTGACAGAAAAATAACACAGGTGGAACATCGCAATGGTGACAAAACTCTACAAACAGAAATCCCTTACTCTGCATACACAGCAATAAAAAACTACATGTCAGACTGCTCATTTCTGGGTACACTACAGTGAATTTAAACTTCCCTATCAAAATATTTTCATTTCAAATTGAAGAATAAATTTTGCTCAGTCAGGTAGAATTATCTCAGATCAATAAAACAACATTTTCACATTTCTGATTTACAATACAATAAAGATTTACAAGTAACTTCAAGGTAAATTAACCAAGATTTTAAAGTTTATAATTGTCAAATTAAAATCAAATACGGCAGAATTTAGAATCATGTCCATTTTAAAATTTCTGATTATATTCAAACACCTTTGGATTCTTGTTAGTGATTCAATCACCGCGAGCCTCAGCTGATAACATTTTTCCTGATTTTATCTGTGGGTGTTTTCACCTGCAAGGTTTCATATATTAAAGCTTGGGACATATTTACAATGTTGATTTTTAATGTTATTTATAAATCCCATGAATCATGTTGTGCCTACGGAATACCTCTATAGGCAAGATGAACTGGGGCACAGGGAGTGCTATGTGCAATCTTGCGACCAAGCAAAAAGTGTATTAAAAAAAAATAAAAATTAAAACTTGGTCACAGTGAACCAGACTTTCATTGTACGATTACAGAATGTTATACATGGCTGAAGATTGTGGTTTGTAATTTGACAACCATTTACACCTGCACAAATAACATATCATAAACATAGGTCTTTCTCTTGCAAACATACATAAAGAATTCACCGCAGTTTAAAGTCACTGTAAACTGGGATTCTGTAAGATATAAACCGAGCTTAGCTATTGCTAGAATATAGAGGTGTATAAGTAACACTTTATACTGAGCATAATTCAAACAATATCTGCATCATTAAAAAGGTTAAAGCTGGAAAGGGCAAAGTAAGGTTGGACAATCAGTCCCTTGAGAATGCATGGAGTCAGGAAATTTGACCATGCAGAGGCACACTGAAATAGCAAAACCTTGATGCCAGACATCATTCGGATGCTACAGGCTAATCCTATATGGAGCAGATTTCTCCTTCTCCCAAAAGTTCCATGAAATGTGCAAAAAGGAGCATCTCATCATAATAATATGCCTGCCCATGAAGCATCATGTAAATACACCTGTCAGACTGGCAACACTGACTGGAACTTTTTACTTTAAAGTGCAGCTGCTGTTTCATGAGTTTCCTCTTTAATTTCCAGGTATTCATTTCTCCCACTCATTATCCAAGACAGGGGATCCAGGTTAGACTTGGTCCTCAGTACGTAACCCTTGCCTGTCGTAAGAGGTGACTAAATGGGGCCGTCCTTAGGATGAGACCGCAAAAACCGAGGTCCCGTGTCACAGCAGATGTGGCACGATAAAGATCCCTCCCTGCTCAATGGTCATATTAGTGCCGAGCATGGGTCTAAATTTTGCAGCCCTTCACCGGCAATGGTCACCTTAGTCTCCTTATCAGTGAAATATTCTCGAGAAGGACATTAAAAAATATACAATCAATCAATGAACATATCCAAGTTCTATTAAAAAAGAAGAATCCGACAAAAGTTGACCTACAATATGCAGGTCACTCTAGTTATATATATAATACCAGGAAACCCACATCAAGAGCTGAATCTGCACAAATCTGGTCAAAACTTGTGTCAATATACCCTTGTAGGAAGCTCTCAGTTGCAACCAAGAACATTTATTGAGAAGAGTTCACTTTTGTCCTATTTAGTTTTATCTACTTACAAATAGCACAAAAGTGATATTTATATATCTCAACCGTTAACTCGTACAGGTGATTCTTTTCCTCAAGAGCAGGGACACAGCTTTACTAAACGACAAAGAAACAGTATATTAACAAGTTTATTCTGTTCTGGGTCTTGTGAGGCTGCTGAAAAATTCCTCTCCCAGTCTTATAAGTAATCAATGCCTTCAAATTATTCTATCACAGTGACATCTCTAATGTCGATGAACAGCTGCCGAGTCGGTAAAATTTGAATGTTGATGCATAGTCGCATCGATCACAATACTTTTTACCACATATATTGTGCATCAGCTTGAATAACAACACAGACTTCAACAACCACAGAAAATTCTGACATGTCAATTATAAACCCACACACACACTCTGGTTACCTTTAAGCCACCTCTCTAAATCCACCTCCTCATTCTCCACTTCCTGTTCATCCTCTTCTTCCCACATTGTTATGGTAACCATAAGGTCTGAATTTTCTCTGATAATTCAAACCTTCCTACTCTCAAGGTATTAAAACAAAGTGGTTACAATTTGAGAGAAATCCATGTGTGACATCTCTTTCTTAACTCAGAGGGAACACCTTTGATGCTTATTTTTTCCTTAAGAGTCTAGAGTGCAAAATGATAAATTTGCACGCCATTTGGAATCCTTAGGGGCACAACTGAATGATTCACACCGATTATAAATGAATGTTGATGGACTTCGCTTTCAAGTCATGAGGTAGAGTGTTAAAAGAAATAGATGGTCAGTGATATTCTATTTCTTTTCCCTTGAAATAATAAGATTTACAAAATTTATAACCTCGTGAAGCTTTTATCTGGCATGTAAATTCATGAACAGGGATTTCTTTAGGGTCTGTAGAGGGCCAAATTTCGGCCCCATTCCCAATGCTAAAGAGCAAGTGTTTTTCGCAAAATGATGCCTAAAAATTCCAAAATGATGGATGCTTTGATGAGAATATGCCATCAGGGGCCATATCCAACCTTGGTGCCACTCTGTTGCAAAACATTTTTGACAGTTTTTTCTCTGCCAAATACCGGAAATTAAAGCTTGTTTAAACCATATTGATAATAAAATATCAAATGGTTAACTTTTTGTTTGTTTTTTTATTTATTTGCATGAAACAAATTTCCAAATTTCAATCATATATCGTTATTTTTCCCAAACTTGACGGCCCTGGCCCCTGGATTCAAGGGGTAAAAAAATCCCGGTGAATGGACTCATTAAAATTTGCAATTTTAAGAAATGTTAGGCTATGATCTGAATTTATATGTACTAATTGTATAACAAACAAGGTTGCATTATTCACCCATCAATACACAATGGACACTGCATCAGAGGTTGATATAGTGTTCAAAACAAGCAAAATTTAATGATCCATTCAGAGGGTTCTTAGTCTATAATAACTATAGAGAAATTTGATTTTGAGATGTACGTTAGGGTATTATATACATGAATAAAGTTTCAAAATATACCATTTCAAGAAAATGAGATTATGACATCATAATACAAAAATAAATAAGAGTAAATGATGTAATACTGCACGAGACCAGTAAATGACCGGCATCCTTCACCTGGAATTTAAAAGGTTGTGAGCCTACCTCATTTAGAGAGGACTTTTTGAATAACTGCTTCTTATTTACCATCCATTCAGAAAAACATATGAAATGTTCATTGTACGAGTAGCATGTAGCTGGCAATTTCTGAGGGGGAGTATTAAATTAATACTCTCTTTTTCCAATTTTACCATAAAAAGCTGTATTGATAATGAACAGTTTCATACAAATTACTAAAGACATTAGCTTAATTTTGAGAAGTGCAAAATTATTATCACATTGCCATGGCCATGGCCATGGCCATGCAGGGCCGCCATAATAAATAGTTGGATATTAATTTTTATCTCGGTTTCAGATTTCAACGTATATTTGGTTTAAAGTGTTAAAACTGAGATTCTACTCAGTTTCACTTTCATTTTTCTGTTCTTTGCACATGGCAAAAATTCCTGTTGATGAATTTCTGCAGGTTCAAGTTCAGAAATATAGTTCAGTTTATGTATTAATACACACAACATATATATGTATATACACACACCGCCATCATGAATTTTAGAACATTAGTTGAGCTTCTAAAAGAGAATAACTTGTTATATATAATTTATCTGTACCAATATGCCTTGTGAAAAAATGTTTTGAAAAACACCAAACAATTTTAATATACTGCACTAAAACTCCACAATAATTAAGCTACAAAAGATAAGCCCCAGAATAAAAATTAAAGCAACTTTTATTTTCACTTCTGTTTTACCCACAAAAACAGCATTGCCATAAAACGTCCCTTTGTATTTTTGACTTTAATTGAGTAAACTAAATTCAGCTGGCAATAAAAATCTGAAGCTTTGTGTAGTAGACCATAAAACAGAAGAGCTTTCAATGTAAACATGTTTGTAGTTGATGTTCGTAACAAGATCTAAATAACCTTCACATCATTGGACTTTGATTCGGAGGTTTTATTTGTCTCACTTTCAGAAGTCGAGGCCCCATCCGGATTTCCTCGTTCACATTTCACCACAGGAAGATCCCCCCATAGTTTTTTCCTTATCAGAACAATGCGTTCTTCTAATGTATATTTAGGGTTAAAACAGTCTGCCAGGAAGTGGTCGGCGACATCGCTGGGAAGTCCACGGCTTTTATACCTGCTTCTGTATGTTTCGTCTATGGCTTCACGCATGGCCTTCACACATGTGGCACCGTCCTCGTGGTTCAAATCCAGTGGAACATCATGGACTCTGGGGTTGGCTTCGGCCCGTGCCTCTCGAAGTTGGTCCACAGTGGTTGGTCGGTCCGATTCGCCGAGTTCCTCTGTAAGGGGCTCAGAGGTCCAATCTAAGTGAAGGTTGAGTTCACCTCTCGATGATCTGACATCAGTCTCAGAACTTGCAGCAAGAGAAGCTGTACCCGAGGTGTTGATTACCTCCCTTGCCCGGGCAATCACTTCTTGTGTCGAAAGGGACGTCGAACGAGTTAAAGCAGGACCAGAGGGGAATACATTTCGTTCCCGATTAAACAGACTTGGCATGGGAGTATCAACTGACAAGTTACTGGTGACAAGAGATGGCAAGCTTTCGCTGTAATTAGAAGACAGCGGGAACAGGCTGCCTCCAGTGGAGAATGATGGCTGTACACGACTTGCTGAGAATAAAGAATGGAGATGATCTGACTGAGCGGAATTCCTGCGGTCTCTGGGACTTAAAATTTCAGAGTCAAAACTCGAGCCAGCGACACTGTCTCTACCTTCCTTGCGAATCTTCTCCAGCTCTTTCAGTCTCTTCATTCTTTCACTGCGGTCATCAGAAAAGGCCGAGTCCCAAGCCGACGGATTAATAGCACTACTGGTAGTCTGCTCCTTTGTTCCTGCTGTCGATGACGTGGTGGACGTCTCTGATAAGAAAGGAGAATGCTGTGAGAGTTGAAGATCGGAGTGATGTCTTCTGGCTCGTCTCGAGTTCCGGATCTGTTCTCTGATGGAAAGCTGTTTCTGTGGCCTGATGTTGGGGTTAAAGTTCATGTTGAAGCGTTCCCGCGCAGACAAGTTTGAATCCTCTGGATTCTCCCGAGCACGGCCTCGTGTTCGGAGTTCCTCCAGCTCCTGGAGTTTGGCCAGGCGTGTCTGCTGGTTCTCCGTCATCTGCTCTAACTTTTTGTCAGTGTCATCAGAAACCTCCCAGGATGCTGCAGATGAGATCTGAATTTCTGTGTCAGGCTTTGGTTGTCCTACTTTAGCTTTACTGGAATCACTATTAACACTATCAGTCCTCTCGGGTGTGACAGATTTCACTGGTTGCTCAGTCACGTTATTTTCTGTGTTGGTATCAGCACTTGTCCCAGGATCAGCTACTGCTGTGCTGCCTGTCTTCACACACACTTCCATTGATTGATTATTTGAGGCTGAGTTCTCTGTATCCTTACATTGATCTCCTTCGGATGACACATCACCAGACATGGTCTCTGATTTTTCTACACTGTTTCTTTCACCACCTTCTATTATAATTAATTCAATGTTATTAGTTTTTCCCTCCAAGTTGTTTGTAGAAGCCTTGGAAGCCTCAGTCTGGGAATTATCGGTTTGCCGCGCAGTGTGTGACACATCACCTGTCATATTGTTGTTACTGATGTCATTGAGAGGTCTACTTTCACTTTCACATTCTGTCGGCAAGTTACCTGAGTTGTTGGCCTGACCTAAAGGGAATGCTCTCATTGGCTCCCTTCCCCGTCTGGCAGACGACCGTAAACTAGATCTACCAAAAGTTCCCCTGGATCCAAGCAGAAGCTCACGAGATGAGGAGTGGGCTCGCTCTACACTTGAACTACGAGTTCGAGAACTGGACTCGTGCTGCCTTCTCTGATTTTCTAGTTCTCTTAATCTATCCAGACGAGCTCGGGTATTATCGTTCGGAGGTGGCCAGACATTCTGTAGAATTCTGGAGTACCTGCTGTCAGAGTTCTCTTCATTCATACTGGATTGAAGATATTGTTGAGAACTTGATGACTGTCTGTGTACACACAGTCACTCAATAAAGAGTTGATTGATACAGCTAGTCACTGAAAGCTCTCTAAACTTTGTTTAAATCCCATACAAAAGGTCCCATTCACTTTACAACTTAACCTTTCTTAAACTCCAAATATTTGATTAATGCCGGAAAAAAGTTCATTCAGCACTAACAGACCTCTCAGAATCTATTTTCACATTCTTTAAAAAGTTCCCAAATAGATTGATCACAGCACACATACAAACTGTTTGTTGTTTTTGTGCAAGGTAAAGTCACATGACACACCAATCCTCCGCCATTTTCACTCCTAAATTGAAATTTAAAAATTCCCCTGACAGGCCTGTCTCCTGTGATCGAGGCTTTACATATACGAAGCTGTCTATTAATAAACACATTGTGTAGGCCCCCTCCGTCAGATCACTGGAGCGCAAAAAATTAAAGGGACCATTTTTATGCAATGCTTACATCAAACTGTCAGGGATAAGAAGGGATAAATTGGCCAATGCTTAAAAGATCAAAGTGGACTGATAAATAAAACAGGCTGCCCGCTGTGTCAATCAGGGAATATATAAGTAGTCTGATCTGGTCTGGTTTAATCTGACTAAGCAGGTCTATGTAAATTGCATATAAATGATTTGTTAGTGCAAATGGAGTTAAATTGAGGTCCTACTTCAGATAAATATCAGTCATTGACCACACTGACATACAGCTGTTTAAATTTTTATCTTTGGATGGAATCTCTGCAGTAAAAACTTAAATTTGCATGCCTTTTTTCTTCACTAAGTACATGTAAATTTAATATTGTCACTAACACAACTATGCTACATCATGTATATACTTTCCATAAAGCACATTTACCAGATTAACACATTTGCATAAAAAATCAGCTGAACAAATAACGTAAAACTTTCCATCCCATATAAATAATCTCCAGTAATTTCCTTTTCTTATTTTGACATTACGCCCAACTGATAAACATAACTTAAAAGGTTTTATTAGTGAAGCACAACACCCTTTGACTACAAGAACTCTAGTATGTAATGTTGTTGGACCGGTTCTAGAGCCCGACAGCCATTGCTCTGTACAGAATAACATCTCATTGATACAGTTTAACTACACAGTGACTGATGGGCTTACAAGTGATTGATGCATTACTTACAATCTGTATTGATTCTGATTGACAAGACTTTACCTTTGTGCACAATAAATCACAGTGATCGCGACCACAACGAGAGACAAAGACAACAAACTTGATCTTGGGACAGGGTTCATGTTTGGAGAGGGGGGAAGGGGGGGGGGAGATGACAACCAGGAACCTGGGGCTACAATATCCAACAATTTTTTTTGGTTTGGGATGGGGGAGAGTATCATACTTAAGAGTCTGCACACTCTGTAAATATGTCTCATGTAACCACGATAGCCTTCACGTCTAATCTAACAATTACTGAGATGTCTGTCTGCAATGTTTACAAAGACAAAGCTTAACTCTGATTCACAGTGAATTCATCGTTGAAAGAAGTCCTTTAGTATTTTATAAGTATTCAGTAAAAAAGTTACATTCATTAAATCAAAAAAATTTGTTTTATTTCCCTTGTGTTATCTGATGGGATTATGTTGTGTACCAAACACCGCCCTGCCAATCCGGCTATGTTGAATACCTAGTATCCAACTCTCACACATCCCTATCAATTTCACCTAATAACCAGAGTGTAATTTTTTTTTCAGTCATACACCAGAGCATATCATTGGCACCCTCTACCGTAACTTAAATATAGTACTACCTTTCACTTTTACTGTTTCGCCGAGGACTGGAAGAGTTGTCTTTCCTTTGTCCATCAACTGCTTAGTGGGTTTCTCTGCACTAACTGGGGCATTGTGGGTTTTCTGGGTGAAGCTGAAGCTGCTTACAAATTTCTCCACTTCAGGACTGCCCTCCACGCTTCCTGATCCGCTATCCACTTCCTCCTCAGATGAAGAAGGCAAATCTTTAGATGGTGACGGCACATCTTTAGGTGAAGGCGACACATCTATAGGTGAAGACGGCACATCTTTGCCATTTGAAGATCCTGACACATTCGATGTTGCACTGCTAAAAATCTGTTTTACGTCTTTTTCCACTGGCTTCACTGGTTCTGATTTTCGTTTAAAGTTCCGAATGTCTGCCAATACTTGGTCCCGATTCTTGCCAAGGTTTTGATCCACAGCCATTGGTCGTCCCATATGGTACACAACAGTTGGAGCGGTTGATTTCAATAACTTTGGATCAGCCTTCACAACCGCAGGTTCTGCAGACTTTGAAGAATTTGAAATACACGGTTCCTTGCCTTTCTTGGAATTATTCTCTGGATTCGGTTGAGATGAGGAAGGTTTCACAGACACTGAGGATTTAAATGACGACTCGATGCTTGAGCCGTTATTTTTCACCACGGAAGATTTTCCCCCTCCATTTGTTACTGATTTTTTGTCCGACTCACCATTCACACTGGCAGGTTTTGTGGGGGAAAAGGTCACTGTCACTTTGCTGGTTTTGGGGTCTTTCTCGAGCGGAACAGACCCATTCTGCTGTGTACTCTCCACTTTCGTCACACTGACAGATTTGGTTGCTGTAGTTTGATCACTAAGTTTTGCCTGGTTCCCTGCCCTAGAGATGCCATTCTTTGAGGGAGGTTTTGCGTTTTGGACAGTATTTATCACCGTAGTTTGGGGCTTTGTTTGTTTCTCCACTTCTCCAGAATTTCGCTTTTCCTCATTTTCCACAGATTTGGAAATATGCTGGTTTCCTTGCTGAAATATAAGCGTATCATTTTACTGAAACCACAAACTTAAACCTTTTATGTATAAACCTACTATATCTATTATATCAGCTAAACATGTGATGGTAGTCAAGTATAGACCCCAACATTCCAGGTGCACAACTTCAGTAAGATATACATTAAGTTTTAATCAAATCTGTTCATCAACCTTTAGATATACTAACTCTGGAGAAATTGTGTCTATACAGACAGACAAGGTGATTCCAGTATAATCCCCTTACACTTTGTCTACAGGGGTCATAAACAGAATATTCTACTATAAATAGTCTGTCTGAAATAACTCTGTGTTACATGTAAAATAAAAATGATATGAAACATATATAATCAGTCAGGGGCGTAATGCACACATGTTGTTTGAAAAATAACGCACATAATACATGCAAGTTAAATTTGTTGTCACAATGAGTGACTTGTCTTTGCTCCTGTCCTTATATCAATATTATTAATAACTCAAACAAATTATTTTCAGTAAAAACAGGTTAATGTTATTTTGTGTCCACCCCCCCCCCTTTCGTCATTTCAAACCAAATGCACTACAGAATTTTGCAGGTGCACCAGGACAAAAACAATTACTTGTTTTATAGATAAGCTTGCTTAATTCAGGAAAAAAATAAAGTCTTTTTGAAAAGTGCGGAAAATCGCTCCATTTGTTGATAAAACAATCACCCAAAAATGTAAATACAATGCAACACCTCAAGTAAGGAGAAAAGTATTACTGGTCTACATTGTCTACATGTCTTCAGACACAACTGCTAATTCGAGTCGGCACACTGCATCCTCTTTCACATCAAGGAATCCCAGTGTAATTTATATATTGGCAGGAAATACAAAAATAACAAAGATTTGCGACAAAATCAATGACCCCGCAAGAAAAAAAAAAGGTGTAGTAATTTTTTTTCTAAACAAGGCCTTACTGGTCACCTGATTATTAGTTAAAAGTATCACTAGTGCCAAGGGCTATAAAATCCTGATCTGCATAACTAAGCTAAATTCTATTTAGGATCAGTATAAATCAAGATGTGTTCTTAAAACTTAAAAGTGCCTATACTAATGAAAGGCATTACATAATATATGTAACATTAACACAATGTGACTAATTTGGACCTCTCCAAGAGTTAAAACCCTAAGGTTGCAAAACACAATTTTGGTACACCCTTTCCTGCTTTTACTAAACATGCAGTTAGATTTTATACCATAACAGCAAACATAAAGAAATCTTTCAAACGATCAACACAATAATCACTATAATAATTTTGGCCCCATCCTGCAACCGAAATCGTTACCCCCCCCCCCCCCCCCCCCCCTCCCCCGGGGTCATGAAATTTACAATTTTGGTAAAGGTCGACCTACTCCATCTAAATATCTAGTATCTAGTTTCAATTCAGTATCAATAGCATTAAAGAAGATATTATCTGAATGTTTTACATATGCATACATGCCAACTTTCCCGATTTGTGCGGGATTCTCCCGATTTGAAACAGTTGAAAAGGCAAATCCCGATATCCCGATCGCGATTGCAAAACTACCCTGAAATCCTGATTTTTTAAAAATATCTCCCATTTTACGACAACCCCCCATTTCCAACCGGAATTTGAAATTCCACGTCATTTCTGAACTGGCCAATCAGAAATCGGGACAATAGTCAGCCATTGCTGACAGCATCCAAAATATGCAAACTATATTTTTTTCCAACTATAATAATATAGGCTATCCGAGTCTATCTGTCTATAGCGATGTATTATATAGTGTAGTATTCAATAGACTTTGTGATGCGTAATTCACACAAGTCTTACTGAATTTTATATTAGCAAGTAGCCTTAATTTACAAGTAAAAACGTATATTTTGATGTTTTTTTTTCCTCGTAATTATTTCAGATGTCATGGATGCAAAGGTTTTGTTCGCAAACTTCATAGCAGGGCAGATCACCCCTTTTCTGGTTGCAACACAGATTGTTCCACCAGACTCTGCAAGCCCATGTTTACAGACAAGCAAGATCGCCTTTGTAGTCATACCTAAATGCATGTGCTTTAATTTAAATTTTGATATATAGACCAGCCAATGTTTATATGGTGTAGAAGGATGCAACTTTAAGTATTATTAATTTTTGATAATATGTATGTGACTCATTGTTGGAGAGGATTTTTTGCTGAATAGATGATTTTAATAAAATATTTATGTTTATCTTTCAGAGTGTTTTTTTTTTTTTAAATTTTGTTAAAGTTAATGGTCAAACACACTTGATGTTGTGTTAATATATGATACATGTACAATGATTAGATTGATATTTTATTTGAAAAGACAAATATTTATTTTCATGGTAAAATGTCGTGAATTTTGAGCTTTGAAAAAAGGTTGTCGCACGCAAAATCCCCCATGGGGATTTTTAAAAGTTGGCATGTATGCATATGCGCGACATCACTATGTATTTAGCTTGTCTTACATGTACGGTTGTTATTAATAAGAAGATTTTTAAAAATTGTCAAATTTTGCCCCATCCCTAAGGCCCCAGGGGTGCAGTAGTCCTGAAATTTACAATTTCTGTCCCTCTTGTACCAAAGATGCTTCATACAAAAATTTAAAGGAATTGGAAAGTTAAAGTTAAAGTTAGTTAAAGAAGTTAAAAAGGTTCTATTGTTCACACATTTAATAACAGACCATTTACAATTTTGGTAAAAGGACTACCTGTTCTTTCTAAATATCCATTTAGTTTCAATTTAGTATCAATAGCATTAAAGAAGATGTTATTGAAGTGCATTAACACTATATATATACTAAGTTTGGCCCCACGCTGGAATCAGAACCTCTACCCAAGAGGTGATGAAATCTACAATTTTGGTCAAGGCTTTCCTGCTCTACATCACTATGTATTTAGTTAATTTTCTTACACATGAGTGGTTGTAGAGATGATGATTTTTGAAAATTGGTCAATTTTTGGCAGTTGTTGTCCATACCCTTAAGGACCCAAGGGTGCAGGAGACCTGAAATTTATAATTTATGTCCCCCTTGTCTCAAAAGAATTGGAAGGGTACTTATCAAGAAGAAGTTAACAATGTTTAACTGTTAATGCACGATGACAGACAACAACTAATTGCAATAGATCACCTGAGTGAACTCAGGTGGCCTAAAGATATATAATTGTGTGTAAAATAACTTACATGCACTATTATTCAAATGTAGGTATCTGCATTATGCCCCCCCCCCCCACCCCCCCGAGACTGCTGACCTCTCAACATATTACACATTTAAATAAATGTCCTTGCCACTATCACGACTATATTGAAGTTTTAAAACAATTCAAGTAAAGTTGATATGATTTTTTCCTCTCCTCTCCACTGTGTATTGATTTCAAGTTTTAATTACTCAGGATTTTAAAATGTTTGTATTGTTTAATATAATAAAACGGTTAATGTATAATATCTTTGAGGGAGACAGCAAGATTCCAGGTCCCCTAGAGCTAGTCTATTATCCTCCACTTCGCCTCGGTCCACTAGACCTAGTCTATTATCCTCCACTTCGCCTCGGTCCACTAGACCTAGCCTATTATCCTCCACTTCGCCTCGGTCCACTAGACCTAGTCTATTATCTTCCACTTCGCCTCGGTCCACTAGACCTAGCCTATTATCCTCCACTTCGCCTCAGTCCACTAGAGCTAGCCTATTATCCTCCGCTTCGCCTCAGTCCACTAGAGCTAGCCTATTATCCTCCACTTCGCCTCGGTCCACTAGACCTAGCCTATTATCCTCCACTTCACCTCGGGAAATAGGCTTGCTCTCGGAGAACTAGAATCTTGTTCACTCCCTCAATGATATATTTGAACTGTATACTATCATACCTAATGTTGAGATAGCTATCAACTTTTGAGCTACATTACCCAAGGTTGATCAGGCTTTCACACCTTATGTTGATATCTACCACACATTAATATTGAGCTAGCTTTCACACTTAATGTAGAGATATCTATCATGTTGAGTAAATTTAATTTTGATGTCAGTTGTGGATTTATAAGAGAGAGAGAGATACAGAGCTCACAATTCTTTGTGATGTAAACACGGCTCGTGTCATGTGTTGTTTATATGGGTTACATATACATATACTAGTAAAAAAAATTCTTTAAAGCAGATATTTCATAAGTTAATTCTGAATACAATTAAACGGTTTCTAACTTGGTTGTCACATTTCATTTTGCTTTAAACATAATATTTTCTATTAAGCAATCTACATGTAAACAAAAACATGACATAAGCCTTGTTTACATAACAAAAGAATTGTGAGTGCTGTATCTCACTTTTAACTCGACAACTGACATTCACATTTTTGCTGACCATTAGAAATACCATAATTAAGCATTGTAAACATTGGAAATGGAAAAATAAAATTTAAAAATTTCAAGTTCAAGTTGTGTCCATGCCCCTCTAAGCGAACTGATGGTACCTGTTGGAAGCACTTCATGGATCGGTTCATGAGTGCAGTCATCCTGGTCTGTGACCCTTTCATTTCCTTCTGAATCTGTTTATACTGACTTGAGCTCTTGCTCAGTGAGTCCAACTCGCCCTTCAGTGAGTCAAAGTTCTCCTGCTCTTTCCTTTGTTCCCTCTGCATCAACGATATAGTCTCCAAGAGCCCCTACGATAATTATAAAATACCAATTATTGACTGTGTGTTTATGTAATACGATTGGTAAAAGCACCCACGGAAAAATTAAAATTTCAGTGACAGTTCAGTGTATGAATTTCAAATGGTTTTCTAGTTTGCTGAACTCTTATTTTCAGATTTTTCATTTTCATTTACGGTGATTGTTATCAGGCCAATTTGGAGTTTTAGGAAGATCCCATTCTCACTTAAAATCTAACATATTTATAAGTAGTTCTTTTGGAGTTTTAGGAAGATCCCATTCTCACTTAGTAGTTCTTTTGGAGTTTTAGGAAGATCCCATTCTCACTTAAAATCTATTATCTTTATAAGTAGTTCTGTATTCAAATGTGCATTGTTTACGAGTGCAGAAACAGAGGCAATGCCCATCATTACAATGTATAAATACATCACAGGGAAAAACATTGAAAATGTATATACTTCCTGTGTGACAACACCATGATAATATTTATGGCCAGTTTCGCACCATAAATGTACCTTGTAATGTGAAGTCAGAAGTGAGGCAATTTATTGTCTACTGTCACTTGTTACAATGAAAATGTTACTTTTAGTGCTTCTTCTTTTTCTTCATTTCAGAAACATACAGCACACTAGAGAACATGCTTTATTTCTATAAATAGAAATACATATATACCCATGCAGTTACAATAAAAATCATGTTCTCTAATGCACTATGTATGCAGAAAGGAAAACGTGGTGAAAAGTCCACCAGGAAATTGTATCATATGTTTATGTTGTCACATGTTTATGGTGTCACGTGATAGGTCATCAACAGTTTTCAATAAAGAGCATGTGTCTTTAAAATTAAAGTTATTTCAGGGGGCCAGATCAGGCCCTAATCATACACTGTCCTTTAAATCATACAATTTTAAACTTAAACTGGAAAAAATATACTATATCAGCTATTCTCCATTTGGGCTTATTTCCACTCCTGGGATAACACAAGTGAATTCTATAGTGTCCTTACTTTTAGTCCAAGGTGTTGTATTCCGCTGTCAAAATCTTTGTCACTGCACTTCAGCAGATCAGGGGGCTTCAACATGGCAGCCGACATCTAAAATACGGTATTATCAATATGAAATATGAAAGATTTACAAAATCTACTCAAAATTTTACCTCCAGTAACTATACAGTAAATAAGAAAGTTTTATTTGCCTCCAGTAACTCCTGCATGCTCATTTAGTGTCACCTCAATATTCAACTGTACAGAATTATCATTGTGTCACTTCCATTCTCACCTGTACAGAATTATCATTTAGTGTAACCTCCATTCTCAACTGTACAGAATTATCATTTAGTGTCACCTCAATATTCAACTGTACAGAATTCTCATTTAGTGTCACCTCCATTCTCAACAATTATCATTTAGTGTCACCTCAATTCTCATCTGTACAGAATTCTCATTTAGTGTCACCTCAATTCTCATCTGTACAGAATTCTCATTTAGTGTAACCTCAATTCTCAACTGTACAGAATTCTCATTTAGTGTAACCTCCATCCTCAACAATTCTCATTTAGTGTAACCTCCATCCTCAACAATTCTGATTTAGTGTAACCTCAATTCTCAACTGTACAGAATTCTCATTTAGTGTCACCTCCATTCTCAATTGTAGAGAATTATCATTTAGTGTAACCTCAATTCTCACCTGTAC
Organism: Ostrea edulis; assembly: GCF_947568905.1. Classification (NCBI taxonomy): domain Eukaryota; kingdom Metazoa; phylum Mollusca; class Bivalvia; order Ostreida; family Ostreidae; genus Ostrea; species Ostrea edulis. The sequence goes on from NC_079170.1 coordinate 73,007,697, forward strand.
AGAATTCTCATTTAGAGTAACCTCAATTCTCAACTGTAGAGAATTATAATTTAGTGTAACCTCAGCAATTTCAGATGTACTCAATACAGTGGAGGATATGATATCCATGAACCTGGGCATGTCTAAACTTCTACAACATAATCAATCACTGCATCATTTGGTCACGTACCCACGTATTTAAGAACCCAAACACCTGCACACTCTCCCACATCCCATCAAAGTACAGTAACAATTCTAATGACCCGAGTAATATTAACAGAAGTATGACCTATGCTGAACACACTGAGAATTACGAAACTGTATATTCATTATAGACTACTGAATAATAAATTGTACCAGTACACGCAGCGATAAATTTAACATGGAAAAACAGTGAATATAAGTGTTTATTATACGAAATTTCTTACGTTCCATCTACAATTCTGTTCATAGGGTAAGAAAAAACTGACAGATTTTTTCTTATGATGACATTTCATATATTCCATTTCACATGCTACAAATGACTCAGAATTAAGAGTACATCAAGATTTAGAATACTTCAGGGTACATCCAAGATCTTGAGATAAATCGAGATACCACCAACCTCCCAAAGCAATGAAATTGTGATACCATGCACCAACTTCTTAAAGCAGTGACATTCCAGAATAAAATGCCATAAATGAGACTTAACGAGATCATATCGGAGTAAAAAAAACATTAAGAAGTTGCTAAATGTATTTTTGTTTTAAAATCGTATGTGCACTATTCAGGGTCATGCGTAGATTTAATGGAGGTGCACGTGTAGTACAACCCCCTAAAATTGATAATTAAGGTTCAGGTATCTTTTAAGCCCAAATCACAGTGGATCAGAATATATAAAACAATTCAAAAAATGGACAAGTCAGAGAGAGAGAGAGAGAGAGAGAGAGAGAGAGAGAGAGAGAGAGAGAGAGAGATTTGGTCTTTCTGCAGTAAATGAGATAATTTGTCTAACAATTTTTAAAGTCCTAAGTGAAGGATGCTCTCTGACATCATTGCATAGAGTGTGGACTATGTGAATAAACCAGGCAAGAGCGCGTCCTTCAGGTTAAATCACATCTTTCTTGTGTAAAAATGCCAAGATTAGCTTTGCCATTATAGTTATATATTACATGTACATGTGTGTTGGACAGAGTTCTTGTCATATTAATATCCCATGGGGATCCGGGTTAGAATAGACCCTCTGTACCCCTTGCTTATCATAAAAGGCAATGAAATAGAGTAGTCCTTCAGATGAGACCAAAAAAAACGAGGCACCATGTCACAGCAGGTGTGGCACGATAAAGATCCCTCCCTACTCAATGGCCATAAGCACCAAGCATAGGGATAAATTTTGCAGCCCTTCACCAGCCAGTGGCGACGTCTCCATATGAGTGAAATAAAAAATCACTAGGGGGACGTTAAACAAATTAATATATATACAATCAATCATCATACTGATAAATAGTACATCAAACTTACACAGAGCTTACACATACTGATAAATAGTACATCAAACTTACACAGAGCTTACACATACTGATAAATAGTACATCAAACTTACACAGAGCTTACACATACTGATAAATAGTACATCAAACTTACACAGAGCTTACACATACTGATAAATAGTACATCAAACTTACACAGAGCTCGAGCTTACACATACTGATAAATAGTACATCAAACTTACACAGAGCTTACACATACTTTTCTTCTCTGACTACTTCATCTAGTACATGTATACTTAATCAGTCTCTTTAGAGAAATTAAATAAACAATATAGATTACCACTCATTAGATCAAATAAATTTGACAATGCATGCAGATACAAAAATCAAACTCACCTCCCTCTGATTGAATAATCAACAAAAAACACAATGAACTGTATCAAAGTGAAACCAAACAAAACACAATATGTCTCTCCAAGTCAGAGTATCACGTCTCTTGTCCTATTTTCCCCAATTACTCCATAATTTACAACTTCATGGACAATGTGTTGTCACTGCTAAACAACCCCAGGCCCTATATAAAACAGTATCTGTTAATGAAGAAAATCCTCCCTACCAGTACAAGTCAACAAAACCCTACACCTTGGCCAGGTGAAAAAGTATCACCTATGTATAGGTAACACGAACAATGGGATGCAACAAATTATCGAACAATGGACACTGTAAACATTTGGAGGTGTACTAATCTGTAGGCTACAGGGTATACACTCTGTTATCTGGGGCATTCAATGAATGACATTAACAGTCAATTAGTCTGAGCCTGTCAACCTATGTATTAACAATCAATTAGTCTGATCCTCCTGTCAACCTTAGTACAAATGTCTAAGTTAAGGTCCGATGGTCTCCATCTACCTGATACAGTGTATGTCCTTCAAAATTTAATTCCAGATTTAACTTTCATCACATGTTTATTACAAGGTTTGAAATCCAACAGCTAGTTCACCACTTAACAAAAGCATCTAAA